>NC_088239.1:12117806-12237806 GCF_036934945.1 Oncorhynchus masou masou | reverse complement strand
ACAGACAGAAAGACAGAAAGAGAGAAAGAAAGAGCGAGAAAGAAAGAGGGGGGAGAGAGCGAGTGAGAGAGAGAGAGAGAGAGAGGGGGAGAGAGATCTGTGATCCCTGATTCATATCATCTCCTATCATGTGAGATACATTTGCATAACTGCAACGGCAAGCTCTGACTGACTCCTGGCCAACGTCCCTCACAGCTAAACCTGACTCCTGGCCATCCACCTTCACAGGCAAACCTGACTCCTGGCCATCCTCCTTCACAGGCAAACCTGACTCCTGGCCATCCTCCTTCACAGGCAAACCTGACTCCTGGCCATCCTCCTTCACAGGCAAACCTGACTCCTGGCCATCCTCCTTCACAGGCAAACCTGACTCCTGGCCATCCTCCTTCACTGGCCATCCTCCCTCACATTAAATTAACTGACCAGTGTTTCCAGATTTCTAAGAGATATGACCAATATTTAATTACAATAAGAGTGAAATAGTTTTCCTTCCAAATAATTATAATTAAATATGTTAAAAATCCACTTTTCTGTTTTGGAATGGTGTGGGTGGACACCGTCCATTAGACCACTGATTGACCAGCTCATCCTCTCTTTAGAGGTTAGTTGGAGGTTGGCTTTTTTTAAAGGCTTTTTTTTTTCCAATAAATATTGCTTTGGCCACAAATACAATTATAGGATGAATCAACAACATTATTTAGGTATGAGTTACATGAGGGATACAGACAGGTGTGGTTCCTGAGTTAATTACCAAATTAAAATGTCCCGTCGTGCTTAGGGTCACGTATAGAAATGCAGAGTTTCCAATTACTTTGGCTACCATGGCTAGAAGAACGGTACTCAGAGACTTTGAAAACGGGGTCTCAAATGAGCATAGGGGGTGTAAAGTGTGTGTGTGTGTGTGTGTGTGTCAGTCACAACCCAATTGAACACTAATTAGAGATTCTGGACCGGTGCCTGAGAGCGTTTTCCACCACCATCAACAAAACACCAAATGATGGAATGGTGTCGCATCCCTGGATAGAGTTCCAGACACCTGTAGAATCTACTGTGCCAGTCAAAAGTATGGACACTCCTACTCATTCCAGGGTTTTTCTTTATTTGTACTATTTTCTCCATTGTAGAATAATAGTGAAGACATCAAAACTATAAAATAACACATATGGACTCATGTAGTAAACAAAAAAGTGTTAATCAAATCAAAATATATTTTATATGTGCAATTCTTCAAAGTAGCCACCTTGATGACAGTAGCCTTTGCCTTGATGACAGTTTTTCACACTCTTGGCATTCTCTCAACCAGCTTCACCTGGAATGCTTTTCCAACAGTCTTTAAGGAGTTCACACATATGCCGAGCACTTGTTGGCTGCTTTTCCATCACTCTGCTGTCCAACTCATCCCAAACCATCTCAATTGGGTTGAGGTCAGGTGATTGTGGAGGCCAGGTCATCTGATGCAGCACTCCATCACTCTCCTTCTTGGTCAATTTGCCCTTACACAGCCTGGAGGTTGTTGGGTCATTATTCTGTTGAAAAACAAATGCTAGTCCCACTAAGTGCTAAACAGATGTGATGGCGTATCGCTGCAGAATGCTGTGGTAGCCATGCTGGTTAAGTGTGCCTTGAATTCTAAATAAATCACTGACAGTGTCACCAGCAAAGCACCCCCACACCTCCTCCTCCATGCTTCATGGTGGGAGCCACGATGCGGAGATCATCCGTTCACCTACTCAGCGTCTCACAAAGACACGGCGGTTGGAACCAAACATCTCAAATGTGGACTCATCAGACCAAAGGACAGATTCCCACCAGTCTAATGTTCATTGCTTGTGTTTCTTAGATCAAGCAAGTCTCTTCTTCTGGTGTCCTTTAGTAGTGGTTTCTTTGCAGCAATTTGACCGTGAAGGCCTGATTCACACAGTCTCCTCTGAACAGTTAATGTTGTGATGTGTCTGTTACTTGAACTCTGTGAAGCATTTATTTGGGCTGCAATATCTGAGGCTGGTAACTCTAATGAACTTATCCTTTGCAGCAGAGGTAACTCTGGGTCTTCCTATCCTGTGGTGGTCCTCATGAGAGCCAGTTTCATCATAGCACTTTTTGCGACTGCACTTGAAGAAACTTTCAAAGTTCTTGAAATTGTCTGAATTGACTGACCTTCATGTAATGATGGACTGTCATTTCTCTTAGCTTATTTGAGCTTTTCTTGTAATAATATGGTCTTGGTCTTTTACCAAATAGGGTTATCTTCTGACCCCTACCGTGTCACAACACAACTGATTGGCTCAAACCCATTAAGAAGGAAATAAATTACACAAATTAACTTTAAACAAGGCACACCTGTTAATTGAAATGCATCCCTGCTGACCACCTCAAGCTGTTATCAAGGCAAATAATGTCCACCAGTACTTATCTCACATATCAAATACATTGTGATTTGTTTAACACTTTTTTGGTTACTAAATTATTCAATATGTGTTATTTGATGTCTTTATTATTATTCTACAATGTATAAAATAGTATAAAATAAAGAAAAACCCTGGAATGAGTAGGTGTGTCCAAACTGTTGACTGGTACTGTGTGGCAAGGCGCACTGTTTCTGGCGGCTCGTGGTGACCCAACACCAAACACCCAATCAAAACAGTTTTTGTTGCTGCTTCCTCTATGTTGGCAGTTACCTCTAAGGTACTCGGCCAAGTTACTGCATGATAATCTCATGTTTTTTCATGTCTTTTCAATTATGACTTTCAAACATTTTACTAAACCACGGAACAGCTATTTAGAACAACTATCTCTGTCTAAATAACTGTCTGTTAATCTCTTGATGTGGACAGTAAACAGAACATTCTGCTGCTTCATTGCAAAGTACAAGGCTGCCAATATATTTGACCGCAATTGTAGTTCCTGTATTTCGCAATGCTACATCTGACATGCAGCCTCCTGCTCAGAAAGTTGCAACATCAACCTGCAGGAGGGGGGGAAAACAAAGAAGAGAAAACCTCCTTAATCCCCCAGGCAAACCCACATGCTTCTGACTTACAGTTACAAGACAGCAGCCAAACACACACACACACACACACACACACACACACACACACACACACACACACACACACACACACACACACACACACACACACACACACACACACACACACACACACACACACACACACACACACACACAGTGACTAAGGGGCTGTGTGAGGGGCCTCTGGCCAAGCCAAACCTGCAGTCACATCTCTGGTGCCAACCAAATAGACCTCAACCACATTCATACTTCCACCAGGACACAGTGGACCTAAAGAACTAAACACTAACATACCAAGAAAAGACATAAAATATTAATCTTCTGATCAAAATACTGCCTATTTCCCAAATTTGACGCAGTTTTCTGTATGCAAAATAAGATTTTCATTTTCATCTGAACAGTGCCAAAACTGAGCATGTCTTTATAAGGAACGTCAGACCCTCATCATAATTTATCCCACATTTTCACCCAAATAACCACACCAGTAAGAGGTTATAACCTAATGTAAACCAAAATAACCACATCAGTAAGAGGCTATAACCTAATGTAAACCAAAATAACCACACCAGTAAGAGGCTATAACCTAATGTAAACCAAAATAACCACACCAATAACAGGCTATAACCTAGCGTACACCCAAATAACCACACCAGTAAGAGGTTATAACCTAATGTAAACCAAAATAACCACATCAGTAAGAGGCTATAACCTAATGTAAACAAAAATAACCACACCAGTAAGAGGCTATAACCTAATGTAAACCAAAATAACCACACCAATAACAGGCTATAACCTAGCGTACACCCAAATAACCACACCAGTAAGAGGTTATAACCTAGTGTACACCCATATAAACACACCAATAACATGCTATAACCTAGTGTACACCCATATAACCACACCAATAACATGCTATAACCTAGCGTACACCCAAATAACCACACCAGTAAGAGGTTATAACCTACTGTACACCCAAATAACCACACCAATAACAGGCTATAACCTAGCGTACACCCAAATAACCACACCAGTAAGAGGTTATAACCTAATGTAAACCAAAATAACCACACCAATAACAGGCTATAACCTAGCGTACACCCAAATAACCACACCAGTAAGAGGTTATAACCTAATGTACACCAAAATAAACACACCAATAACAGGCTATAACCTAGTGTACACCCATATAACCACACCAATAACAGGCTATAACCTAGTGTACACCCATATAACCACACCAATAACATGCTATAACCTAGTGTACACCCATATAACCACACCAATAACATGCTATAACCTAGTGTACACCCAAATAACCACACCAATCACAGGTTATAACCTAATGTACACCCATATAACCACACCAATAACAGGCTATAACCTAGTGTACACCCATATAACCACACCAGTAAGAGGTTATAACCTAATGTAAACCAAAATAACCACACCAATAACAGGCTATAACCTAGCGTACACCCAAATAACCACACCAGTAATAGGCTATAACCTACTGTACACCCATATAACCACACCAATAACAGGCTATAACCTAGTGTACACCCATATAACCACACCAATAACAGGCTATAACCTAGTGTACACCCATATAACCACACCAATAACAGGCTATAACCTAGTGTACACCCATATAACCACACCAATAACAGGCTATAACCTAGTGTACACCCATATAACCACACCAATAACCTAGTGTACACCCATATAACCACACCAATAACAGGCTATAACCTAGTGTACACCCATATAACCACACCAATAACAGGCTATAACCTAGTGTACACCCATATAACCACACCAATAACCTAGTGTACACCCATATAACCACACCAATAACCTAGTGTACACCCATATAACCACACCAATAACAGGCTATAACCTAGTGTACACCCATATAACCACACCAATAACAGGCTATAACCTAGTGTACACCCATATAACCACACCAATAACAGGCTATAACCTAGTGTACACCCATATAACCACACCAATAACAGGCTATAACCTAGTGTACACCCATATAACCACACCAGTAACATGCTATAACCTAGTGTACACACATATAACCACACCAGTAACATGCTATAACCTTATCTTTGTCATTCCCACAACCATAACCCATCACGATGCATCGGAATGGAAACGGGAAAGTCTGGTGAAAACAAGGTCAGCAAGGATGCATCCAGTTTTATGCGGCTTCTGGGTTTTACCGGGACCGGGAGAGGGGCAGGAGCATGTGGACGCGACCCAAACATAACTGTTTCCAGTCATTGCTGGAACATAAACATATCTGTCAATGTATATGTATCTCTCAACTCCACCAGAGCAGTAACAATGGTTAGATGGAAACAACAACGAAAACACCCACAAATGTAGTTGTTTCAACTAATTATTAACAAGTAACTGGTTCTACAGTCTTTTTATTTGTTTACTAAACTTTTCGGTCCAAGTATTACCTGAACCCCCCAAACATTGTTGTCCAAAATTAGATCCAATTTGAGAATACTTTGGCAAAAAAATTCAGTCAATTTAAAATTATGCTCTTGCTCAAGTTGTCTCACATGTTCGTTCAACTGTGAATTATTGTTTAGGCATTTGAACTAACGAAGGCTGTGAAAGTAGTTACACACGCAGTGCTTTTAACATACAATGTTTTACATTTACAGATGTGACACACCTTGACATACTGTACATGATCATTTATACAGTAATTATTATTCAAACATGTCCTCATCTGTGATTTGAACTCACAACCTTGATTCAACGCAATCTGAGCTTCCTGCTACGCCACCATGTCTGTGTCAATTATCAGTTCATCTGACTATTCGCTCATCATTGATTTGATTGACTTATTTCAACAATTTTAGGTTGTTCTGTATGGTTGTCTAATGTTTTTCTGTATGGTTGTCTAATGTTTTTCTGTATGGTTGTCTAATGTTTTTCTGTATGGTTGTCTAATGTTTTTCTGTATGGTTGTCTAATGTTTTTCTGTATGGTTGTCTAATGTTTTTCTGTATGGTTGTCTAATGTTGCTGGGGCATATTATTCTGTTTTAATGTTGCCCCTGAGTCACTATGGTAAATATAGTCGTTTTTCTTCAGTGTGTTTTTAACAGAGCTAAGATTTACTTTGAAGTGTAATTTGTAGCAATGCAGGTTCAATCAGTTATTGACACAGACATGGCTGTAATGCGGGAAGATTGGAATGCTGTGAAGCAAGAGGTTGTGAGTTCAAATCCCAGACGAGGACATGTTGAATAATAATTGTATAAATGAACATGCACAATGTAATCATGTAAGTCAACTGTGTAAAATGAAAACATTATGTTAAAGGACTGCGTGTAACTTCTATTTTAGTTAAGATGCCGAAATAATAATTTCTAGTTGAATTAACATATGAGTCAATTTAAGCAAAGATACATCATTTTAAATTGACTGAATTTTTGCTAAGAGCTAAGATTGGGCCAACTAAAAATGTGAAGTTCAGGCAACACTTTGACCAGAGAGTTGAGTAAACAAAAAAAAGCATGTGGAACCCGTTACTTAATTAATAATATTTAGTTAAAATAACTCAACAACAACAAAAAAATCACAGTGTAGGCAAGATCTAGAAGACAGAAAACGTTTGATACATACACTAAAACAGTTGTCTTGCAATGGCTAGTGTCAATATCCAGAATACACAATCAAACTATTCTAATCTACATGCAGTACTTATTTGATGTATGCATGTTTGACTTACCTGTGCACACAGAGTGAGAACCAGATGGATGATCCAGCCTTGAAATATCCAACTGGTGGAGAAGTGAACTCTCATCTCTCCCGATTATTCACACACCAGAAAATAGAAGAAATCCAGTTGTCGTGTACAGATTTAGGATGATGGATATTGTCGACATTCAAAGGAATCAGTGTGGTTTGTCTGTAAGGCTGGGGATCTTTGGGGGTACAGCAAGGAGCCTCCAGACCCATATGTCATTCTCGCTCAGCATTCCCGGTAAAGCACGCTCTGCTCTCCTCTCTCCTCACCAACGCACTCTGGAGTGAGCAGCCTCTTGTCTGAGCAAGCTTGTGAAAACAGAGTAAGCTTACTAGGGGAGAGAGATAGTCTAAACTCCTCCTATGCCCTTGTAACCCCCCCCCCTCCATGTGGGTGTTTTGATTGCCTCAGACGTGTCTGAGTTGTTTTGCATCTCACAGTTAAAGTAATGTTCTTTCACATTTAAATGAACCCATATAAACCATCTAAATCCACATAACTTCATACATCTAGACAGTCTCTTCCTCTCCACTGTCTTAAACTAACATGACATTCTATGGTGAGTGTTATAATGCATTCATTGCTATGAAAACAATGCACAAACCTAGTAATATAGAGATTTAGGGGCGATATTCTGAACCACTGACAGTGGTTTGAACCACTGACCCTACATTCATAGGGTAAACACAAAACCTATTGTGCCATAAAGGTTCAGACCCCTTGGCTGGTGGGTATGTGACATGTGTAACAAAATGAGTGAGTGGTATTTGGGGATCCTTTGTACCAGCCTCATTTATCCTCTCTCTCCCTCCCACCTCACCTCCCTCTGCTCTCCTGTCTGTACTCCACTCTCAGCCCTACCCCTCCTGCATCCATTCTAAGCCTCCAGCTACAATTTAATATTTGCATAACCGTCACTTTAGATTAGAAGAATGGCTTTCTTCACATTTACTCACCCCTCCTACCTCTCTCTCTCTCTCTCTCTCTCTCTCTCTCTCTCTCTCTCTCTCTCTCATACCAGGGACCAGCATAATCTCAAATGCAAATTCTTATATATATATTTTTTTATAGGTGTTTGAGGGGGGGATATTTCATGGAAGAATTCTCTGGAACTTGAGAAAAGGAAATCTTCTAATTCCATGTTCCAGGAACACCGAGCAGACTGAGACGGAGTTGGACTTCTAATTCCATGTTCCAGGAACACCGAGCAGACTGAGACGGAGTTGGACTTCTAATTCCATGTTCCAGGAACACCGAGCAGACTGAGACGGAGTTCTAATTCCATGTTCCAGGAACACCGAGCAGACTGAGACGGAGTTGGACTTCTAATTCCATGTTCCAGGAACACCGAGCAGACTGAGACGGAGTTGGACTTCTAATTCCATGTTCCAGGAACACCGAGCAGACTGAGACGGAGTTGGACTTCTAATTCCATGTTCCAGGAACACCAAGCAGATTGAGACGGAGTTGGACTTCTAATTCCATGCTCCTGGAACACCGAGCAGACTGAGATGGAGTTGGACTTCTAATTCCATGTTCCAGGAACACCGAGCAGACTGAGACGGAGTTGGACTTCTAATTCCATGTTCCAGGAACACCGAGCAGACTGAGACGGAGTTGGACTTCTAATTCCATGCTCCTGGAACACCGAGCAGACTGAGACGGAGTTGGACTTCTAATTCCATGTTCCAGGAACACCGAGCAGACTGAGACGGACTTCTAATTCCATGTTCCAGGAACACCGAGCAGACTGAGACGGACTTCTAATTCCATGTTCCAGGAACACCGAGCAGATTGAGACGGAGTTGGACTTCTAATTCCATGTTCCAGGAACACCGAGCAGACTGAGACGGAGTTGGACTTCTAATTCCATGTTCCAGGAACACCAAGCAGACTGAGACGGAGTTGGACTTCTAATTCCATGTTCCAGGAACACCGAGCAGACTGAGAAGGAGTTGGACTTCTAATTCCATGTTCCAGGAACACCGAGCAGACTGAGACGGACTTCTAATTCCATGTTCCAGGAACACCGAGCAGACTGAGACGGAGTTGGACTTCTAATTCCATGTTCCAGGAACACCGAGCAGAATGAGACGGAGTTGGACTTCTAATTCCATGTTCCAGGAACACCGAGCAGACTGAGACGGAGTTCTAATTCCATGTTCCAGGAACACCAAGCAGACTGAGACGGAGTTGGACTTCTAATTCCATGTTCCAGGAACACCGAGCAGACTGAGACGGAGTTGGACTTCTAATTCCATGTTCCAGGAACACCGAGCAGACTGAGACGGAGTTGGACTTCTAATTCCATGCTCCAGGAACACCGAGCAGACTGAGACGGAGTTGGACTTCTAATTCCATGTTCCAGGAACACCGAGCAGACTGAGACGGAGTTGGACTTCTAATTCCATGTTCCAGGAACACCGAGCAGACTGAGACGGAGTTGGAATTCTAATTCCATGTTCCTGGAACACCGAGCAGACTGAGACGGAGTTGGACTTCTAATTCCATGTTCCAGGAACACCGAGCAGACTGAGACGGAGTTGGACTTCTAATTCCATGTTCCAGGAACACCGAGCAGACTGAGACGGAGGTCATTCCAGGATTCCGTGACACTTTGCTTCGGACAATGATGATCCAAAGAAGCAGGGATGTGTTGTATGAGTGAAGTCATATCTGATATATAGAAAGATACACTCTCTGTTTGTATACACTGTATATGATTTGCTGCTATACAGTTATAAGCCTACACTTCAATGTAAGTTATTTTCTATGTCAATACAAATTACTATTGTAATTTATTTTTTCACCTTTATTTAACCAGGTAGGCTAGTTGAGAACAAGTTCTCATTTACTTACAACTGATACCTGGCCAAGATAAAGCAAAGCAGTGCGAGAAAAACAACAACACAGAGTTACACTTGGAATAAACAAACGTACAGTTAATAACACAACAGAAAAGTCTATGTACAGTGTTTGCAAATGTAGTAAGATTAGGGAGGTAAGACAATAAATAGGCCATAGTGGCGAAATAGTTCGAATTTAGCAATTAAACACTGGAGTGATAGATGTGCAAGCAGAGATACTGGGTTGCAAAGGAGCAAACAAATAAATAACAATATGGGGATGTGGTAGTTGGGTGGGCTATTTACAGATGGGCTATGTACAGGTGCAATGATCAGTAAGCTGCTCTGGCAGCTGGTGCTTAAAGTTAGTGAGGGAGATATGAGTCTCCAGCTTTAGTGATTTTTGCAATTGGCTTTGGGGATGATCAGTGAAATATACCTGCTGGAGCACGTGCTACGGGTGGGTGCTGCTGTGGTGACCAGTGAGCTGAGATACGGCAGAGCTTTACCTAGCCAAGACGTAAGGATGGCCTGGAGCCAGTGGGTTTGGCGATGATGGCACTGTGATAGACTGCATCCAATTTGCTGAGTAGTGTTGGAGGCTATTTTGTAAATGACATGGCCGAAGTCAAGCATCGGTAGGACAGTCAGTTTTTCGAGGGTGTTTGGCAGCAATTCGTTCCAGTCATTGGCAGCAGAGAACTGGAAGGAAACGCGGCAAAGGAGGAGTTGGCTTTGGAGCTGGTGTCTTTCATTGATGAGACCTTTACAACGACACAGTCACTGGAAGGGCTTCACTCTGTTCTGTCTTTTACCCCCCCTCTCTCTGGCCCTTCCCGTAAGCCTTCGCTTTGTAGGCGGGGCCTATCTACAGTTAGCAGAGTGGCAATTAGGAGCTCGAACTGACGAATGTAGAAATGAAATGTTTTAACTTAAACTCTGAACATATCGCTAACACACAACATGCACAGTTCAAGGCTTCAGTTTAGCCTCTAATACCAAACACAGCTAATGCCACAGAGCCATCTGCCTGTGTCTGTCTGCCTGTGTTTATGTCTTTCTGGCTAAACATTGCCCAAGAGGCCAAAGCAAAGTGATTTATTGGGCATGTTCGGCAAATCAGCCTCCACCCACCCTCATTTCTGCTACAGGCAACCCACTCATAAAGGGTGAGTAAAACCTGGACAACCAGGAAAGGGCAAGGAAGGTTTCCATTAATACATGCTCGTGGTCTGCCACACTCGGGATGTGACTGTGTGTTTTCGGCCATAGAAGTGACCACAGTGCTGGACTCTGCTCAAAGGGTTCCTTATCCTGTTTGCAGGTGTCACTGGCAAACACGTGCTCACGCGCACACACCCCCTGCCCCCCACCCGCGAAATGCTGAATACAACAGGTGTAGTAGACCTTACAGTGAAATGCTGAATACAACAGGTGTAGATCTCACAGTGAAATGCTGAATACAACATGTGTAGACCTTACAGTGAAATGCTGAATACAACAGGTGTAATAGACCTTACAGTGAAATGCTGAATACAACAGGTGTAATAGACCTTACAGTGAAATGCTGAATACAACAGGTGTAATAGACCTTACAGTGAAATGCTGAATACAACAGGTGTAGTAGACCTTACAGTGAAATGCTGAATACAACAGGTGTAATAGACCTTACAGTGAAATGCTGAATACAACAGGTGTAGTAGACCTTACAGTGAAATGCTGAATACAACAGGTGTAATAGACCTTACAGTGAAATGCTGAATACAACAGGTGTAATAGACCTTACAGTGAAATGCTGAATACAACAGGTGTAGTAGACCTCAGTGAAATGCTGAATACAACAGGTGTAGACCTCAGTGAAATGCTGAATACAACAGGTGTAGACCTTAGTGAAATGCTGAATATAACAGTTGCAGTAGACCTTAGTGAAATGCTGAATACAACAGGTGTAGACCTCAGTGAAATGCTGAATACAACAGGTGTAGACCTTAGTGAAATGCTGAATACAACAGTTGCAGTAGACCTTAGTGAAATGCTGAATACAACAGGTGTAGACCTCAGTGAAATGCTGAATACAACAGGTGTAGACCTCAGTGAAATGCTGAATACAACAGGTGTAGACCTTAGTGAAATGCTGAATACAACAGGTGTAGACCTCAGTGAAATGCTGAATACAACAGGTGTAGACCTCAGTGAAATGCTGAATACAACAGGTGCAGTAGACCTTAGTGAAATGCTGAATACAACAGGTGTAGATCTCAGTGAAATGCTGAATACAACAGGTGCAGTAGACCTTACAGTGAAATGCTGAATACAACAGGTGCAGTAGACCTTACAGTGAAATGCTGAATACAACAGGTGCAGTAGACCTTACAGTGAAATGCTGAATACAACAGGTGCAGTAGACCTTACAGTGAAATGCTGAATACAACAGGTGTAGTAGATCTTACAGTGAGGTGCTGAATACAACAGGTGTAGACCTCAGTGAAATGCTGAATACAACAGGTGTAGACCTCAGTGAAATGCTGAATACAACAGGTGTAGACCTTAGTGAAATGCTGAATACAACAGGTGTAGACCTCAGTGAAATGCTGAATACAACAGGTGTAGACCTCAGTGAAATGCTGAATACAACAGGTGTAGACCTTAGTGAAATGCTGAATACAACAGGTGTAGACCTCAGTGAAATGCTGAATACAACAGGTGTAGACCTTAGTGAAATGCTGAATACAACAGGTGCAGTAGACCTTAGTGAAATGCTGAATACAACAGGTGTAGATCTCAGTGAAATGCTGAATACAACAGGTGCAGTAGACCTTACAGTGAAATGCTGAATACAACAGGTGCAGTAGACCTTACAGTGAAATGCTGAATACAACAGGTGCAGTAGACCTTACAGTGAAATGCTGAATACAACAGGTGCAGTAGACCTTACAGTGAAATGCTGAATACAACAGGTGCAGTAGACCTTACAGTGAAATGCTGAATACAACAGGTGTAGTAGACCTTACAGTGAAATGTTTACTTACGAGCCCCTAACCAAAAATACAGATAAGAAATAAAAGTAAAAAATTGAAGCGCAGCAGTACAATAACAATAGCGAGACTATATACAGGGGGGCACCGTTTAGTTGAAGTAATATGTGCATTATTTATTAATTAGGTATTAAAGTGACTATGCATAGATAGTATCAGCGCTGTAAAAGGAAGGGGGGGGGGCAATGTAAATAGTCAGGGTAGCCATTTGATTAGCTGTTCAGGAGTCTTCTGGCTTGGACCCACTGCGTGCTTTGGAAACAGACAATCTTCTGACTCGCCACACAAACACACAAACACACTGTAGTAAGTTTAATAAAAACACAGGACCCTAAGCCATCATTCACCAAAGTTATGCTTAACGCCTCCTCTGACAGACTGCAAACACAGCTAAGCTCTCATGCAAATCAGCCACATTTTCTCTCGCGCTCACACACACACACACACACACATATATACAGTGCCTTGCGAAAGTATTCGGCCCCCTTGAACCCTGCGACCTTTTGCCACATTTCAGGCTTCAAACATAAAGATATAAAACTGTATTTTTTTGTGAAGAATCAACAACAAGTGGGACACAATCATGAAGTGGAACGACAGTTATTGGATATTTCAAAGTTTTTTAACAAATCAAAAACTGAAAAATTGGGCGTGCAAAATTATTCAGCCCCTTTACTTTCAGTGCAGCAAACTCTCTCCAGAAGTTCAGTGAGGATCTCTGAATGATCCAATGTTGACCTAAATGACTAATGATGATAAATACAATCCACCTGTGTGTAATCAAGTCTCCGTATAAATGCACCTGCACTGTGATAGTCTCAGAGGTCCGTTAAAAGCGCAGACAGCATCATGAAGAACAAGGAACACACCAGGCAGGTCCGAGATACTGTTGTGAAGAAGTTTAAAGCCGGATTTGGATACAAAAAGATTTCCCAAGCTTTAAACATCCCAAGGAGCACTGTGCAAGCGATAATATTGAAATGGAAGGAGTATCAGACCACTGCAAATCTACCAAGACCTGGCCATCCCTCTAAACTTTCAGCTCATACAAGAAGACTGATCAGAGATGCAGCCAAGAGGCCCATGATCACTCTGGATGAACTGCAGAGATCTACAGCTGAGGTGGGAGACTCTGTCCATAGGACAACAATCAGTCGTATATTGCACAAATCTGGCCTTTATGGAAGTGGCAAGAAGAAAGCCATTTCTTAAAGATATCCATAAAAAGTGTTGTTTAAAGTTTGCCACAAGCCACCTGGGAGACACCAAACATGTGGAAGAAGGTGCTCGAAACCAAAATTGAACTTTTTGGCAACAATGCAAAACGTTATGTTTGGCGTAAAAGCAACACAGCTCATCACCCTGAACACACAATACCCACTGTCAAACATGGTGGTGGCAGCATCATGGTTTGGGCCTGCTTTTCTTCAGCAGGGACAGGGAAGATGGTTAAAATTGATGGGAAGATGGATGGAGCCAAATACAGGACCATTCTGGAAGAAAATCTGATGGGAGTCTGCAAAAGACCTGAGACTGGGACGGAGATTTGTCTTCCAACAAGACAATGATCCAAAACATAAAGCAAAATCTACAATGGAATGGTTCAAAAATAAACATATCCAGGTGTTAGAATGGCCAAGTCAAAGTCCAGACCTGAATCCAATCGAGAATCTGTGGAAAGAACTGAAAACTGCTGTTCACAAATGCTCTCCATCCAACCTCACTGAGCTCGAGCTGTTTTGCAAGTAGGAATGGGAAAAAATTTCAGTCTCTCGATGTGCAAAACTGATAGAGACATACCCCAAGCGATTTACAGCTGTAATCTCAGCAAAAGGTGGCGCTACAAAGTATTAACTTAAGGGGGCTGAATAATTTTGCACGTCCAATTTTTCAGTTTTTGATTTGTTAAAAAAGTTTGAAATATCCAATAAATGTCGTTCCACTTCATTATTGTGTCCCACTTGTTGTTGATTCTTCACAAAATAATACAGTTTCATATCTTTATGTTTGAAGCCTGAAATGTGGCAAAAGGTTGCAAAGTTCAAGGGGGCCGAATACTTTCGCAAGGCACTGTATATACAAATACCAGCATGCTCCCACTATGTTCCATTCCTACCCAGATGGTACACTGTTCTCAACTACATCAATTATTTGTCCACCTGGTGAGTTATCAGCAACAAGTTAGATATTAAAGGAAATATGCTAATACTGTTCTGTATGAGGGGTGGGGACAGGGTGATACATTGATAGGAGAGCACAAAGCTTTACACATCACTCCCTACTGTATACTGTTGCAAGGACTCTGTAAATGGTTTCAGAGTCTGTCCCAGCTAGTGAACTTTGGAATCCTGGACAGACAAAGGGACATAAAAGCTCTTTGAAGTTTCTAGAAGTTGCGGCTGTGTGTGAAAGATGAGGGGGGATTTTGTGTATTTACCAAGGTTTATTACTCTGAACACCTGCTGAAACCTTGAGTTCTGTATTGAAAAGGATGTTTTTACATGCATACATATACGCACACAATAATCACCATAAGCAGGTGTTTTTAATTTTTTACCTTTATTTTACTAGGCCAGTCAGTTAAGAACAAATTCTTATTTTCAATGACGGCCTAGGAACAATGGGTTAACTGCCTGTTCAGGGACAGAACGACAGATTTGTACCTTGTCAGCTCGGGGATTTGAACTTGCAACCTTTCGGTTACTAGTCCAACGCTCTAACCACTAGGCTACCCTGCCGCCCCACATGAGTACACAATTGTTTATTTTGTATTTTATTATTTCATGACATCAAATTCAAATGCACATAACAATATGGGTCCCGCCTTCATTTCAGTGTATCATACAGTTTACTTGTAGAGCATAACATGTAATTAAAATGATCCAAAAGAGAAAATAACTCAACCCAAATCAAACAGCCACATTAGAAAATAGCCACCAGAGACACTGAAACAAGCAGAGGCAGAATGAGAGAGAGAGAGAGAGAGAGAGAGAGAGAGAGAGAGAGAGAGAGAGAGAGAGAGAGAGAGAGAGAGAGAGAGAGAGAGAGAGAAAGAGAGAGAGAACGAGAGAGAAAGCAAGAGAAAGAGAAAGAGAGCAGAGAGAGAGAACGAGAACGAGAGAACGAGAGAGAGAACGAGAGAGAGAACGAGAGAGAGAGAATGAGAGAGAGAGAACAAATGTAAATGAGAGAGAACGAGAGAGAGAGAACGAGAGAGAGAGAACGAGAGAGACAGAACGAGAGAGACAGAACGAGAGAGACAGAACGAGAGAACGAGAGAGAGAGAACGAGAGAGAGATGGATAGATTATGGAAGACAATAAGCGTTCTCTTTTCCAACAGAAATACAACAAATCCAATGAAAGGTAGTGATGTGGATGTACATCCTCTATAATAAGACTCTGAAATCAAAACAGAATAAAGAGAAAGTAATAAAGTGAAGGGCAGATTTCTTTGGAGGAATTAAGTCTTAAATTATTCATTAAAAATCAAAACAACGAGAGACGTGATGAAATAAAAGGCAGACGATTTTGACTTCAAGTAGGCAATTCGCCAGAGCCATGAACATACAGATGTCAGTCAGTTAGCTACTCCTCTCCATGTTGACACAAAGGTTCCGGAACAATCACATTCTGACAAAGAACGCCACTAAAATTCTAACTGGACTGGAACGTTCAGAAAGCTTTTGGTGCCAACATTGCATCTGTAAAAATTCTAAAACAAACCCAGTTGGCCAAATCTTAAAGGCTGCATCTCAATAGTATAATAATTAATTTCTTTCCTTGAGACGAGGAGAGTAAACCACTTCAGACTATTGACATACACCCTGGACCTGATCAAATATGTAAAAAAGGGCACCCTTCCTTCCTAGGGCTCAGTGCTGTCCCCTGTCCAGTCAGGGAGGAGTGAAGGATGCATTCAGAAGGCGTTCGAGCAGAGACCCTGACCTGGCCCATCGTTGGAGCCTGGGCTCGCGCTCCCAGACAATGGAGGCTCATGGGATATGTAGTGTGCTTGCTGCTAGGAGGTTGGGCGGTGGAAGAAGGATCACTTCTTCCTCTGGAAAACGTTGGCCAGCATGGCGCCGGACGTGGTCAGCTGACCCATCTTACTCAGGAACTTGGTCTTGGCATCTTCCCCAACCAGACTGGCAGCGATGGACACAGATCTACAGCAACACACAGTTTGAACACATGTAAATGTGTATTAGCGGTTAAACATGGCATCATCATTGGTCCACAGATACACAATATGGTTATATTGATGATAGCCTGTACAATGGGATATATAATATAGTGTACACGTGGATATAGATTATATTATATTGTGTACACGTGGATATAGATTATATTATATAGTGTACACGTGGATATAGATTATATTATATAGTGTACACGTGGATATAGATTATATTATATAGTGTACACGTGGATATAGATTATATTATATTGTGTACACGTGGATATAGATTATATTATATAGTGTACACGTGGATATAGATTATATTATATAGTGTACACGTGGATATAGATTATATTATATAGTGTACACGTGGATATAGATTATATTATATTGTGTACACGTGGATATAGATTATATTATATAGTGTACACGTGGATATAGATTATATTATATAGTGTACACGTGGATATAGATTATATTATATAGTGTACACGTGGATATAGATTATATTATATAGTGTACACGTGGATATAGATTATATTATATAGTGTACACGTGGATATAGATTATATTATATAGTGTACACGTGGATAAAGATTATATTATATAGTCTACACGTGGATATAGATTATATTATATAGTGTACACGTGGATATAGATTATATTATATAGTGTACACGTGGATATAGATTATATTATATAGTGTACACGTGGATATAGATTATATTATATAGTGTACACGTGGATATAGATTATATTATATAGTCTACACGTGGATATAGATTATATTATATAGTGTACACGTGGATATAGATTATATTATATAGTGTACACGTGGATATATATTATATTATATAATGTACACATGGATATAGATTATATACAGCTTCTATCTCAAGGCCATCAGACTGTTAAACAGCCACCACTAACATTGAGTGGCTGCTGCCAACACACTGACTCAACTCCAGCCACTTTAATAATGGGAATTGATGGGAAATGTAAAATATATCACTAGCCACTTTAAACAATGCTACCTAATATAATGTTTACATACCCTAAATTATTCATCTCATATGTATACATATATACTGTACTCTATATCATCTACTGCATCTTTATGTAATACATGTATCACTAGCCACTTTAACTATGCCACTTTGTTTACACACTCATCTCATATGTATATACTGTACTCAATACCATCTACTGTATCTTGCCTATGCCACTCTGTACCATCACTCATTCATATATCTTTATGTACATATTCTTTATCCCCTTACACTTGTGTGTATAAGGTAGTAGTTTTGGAATTGTTAGCTAGATTACTTGTTGGTTATTACTGCATTGTCGGAACTAGAAGCACAAGCATTTCGCTACACTCGCATTAACATCTGCTAACCATGTGTATGTGACAAATAAAATTGGATTTGATATTAATATAGTATATAGATTATATTATATACTGCACACTGGTATATACTCTAGATTACAAACTAAATAAAAAATAAACATCAATTTTTCAGGACCCTGTCTTTCAAAGATAATTTGTAAAAATTCGTAAAAATCCAAATAACGTCATAGATCTTCATTGTAAAGGGTTTAAACACTGTTTCCCATGTTCAATGAATCATAAACAATGAATGAACATGCACCTGTGGAACGGTCATTAAGACACTAACAGCTTACAGAGGGTAGGCAATTAAAGTCACAGTCATGAACACTAAAGAGGCCTTTCTACTGACTCTGAAAAACACCAAAAGAAAGATGCCCGGGGTCCCTGCTCATCTGTGTGAATGTGCCTTAGGCATAAGGCAAGGAGGCATGATGACTGCAGATGTGGCCAGGGCAATAAATTGCAATGTCCGTACTGTGAGACGCCTAAGACAGAGCTACAGGGAGACAGAACGGACAGCTGATCGTCCTCGCAGCGCCAAACCACGTGTAACAACACCTGCACAGGATCGGTACATCCGAACATCACACCTGCGGGACAGGTACAGGATGGCAACAACTGCCCGAGTTACCCCCCTGAACGCACAATCCCTCCATCAGCGCTCAGACTGTCCGCAATAGGCTGAGAGAGGCTGGACTGAGGGCTTGTAGGCCTGTTGTAAGGCAGGTCCTCACCAGACATCACCGGCAACAACGTTGCTTACGGGCACAAACCCACCATCGCTGGACCAGACAGGACTGTCAAAAAGTGCTCTTCACTGAAGAGTCAAGGTTTTCTCTCATCAGGGGAGATGGTCGGATTCGCATTTATCGTCAAAAGGAATGAGCGTTACACCAAGGTCTGTACTCTGGAGCAGGATCGAATTGGAGGTGGAGGTTCCATCATGGAACCTAATGTTTTGTATGAGAAAGTTAGACGCACAAATATCCTACCCCAAATACATGCTAACCTTTCACCATTACAATAACAGGGGAGGTTAGCATTTTATAATCACACTCCAAATACATGCTAACCTCTCACCACTACAATAACAGGGGAGGTTAGCATTTTATAATCACACCCCAAATACATGCTAACCTCTCACCACTACAATAACAGGGGAGGTTAGCATTTTGTAATCACACCCCAAATACATGCTAACCTCTCACCACTACAATAACAGGGGAGGTTAGCATTTTATAATCACACCCCAAATACATGCTAACCTCTCACCACTACAATAACAGGGGAGGTTAGCATTTTATAATCACACCCCAAATACATGCTAACCTCTCACCACTACAATAACAGGGGAGGTTAGCATTTTGTAATCACACCCCAAATACATGCTAACCTCTCACCACTACAATAACAGGGGAGGTCAGCATTTTATAATCACACCCCAAATACATGCTAACCTCTCACCACTACAATAACAGGGGAGGTTAGCATTTTATAGTCACACCCCAAATACATGCTAACCTCTCACCACTACAATAAAGGGGAGGTCAGCATGCCTTGGGGGGTATGATATTTGTGGGTCTAATTTTCTCACTTATTATTCACAATTCATTCAGGACTATCTGTAATCATGGTAGCATCCACATTAATGTAGAAGTGTTAAGAAATATATTTAATTCTTATTTACAATAAAAGTGACTCCAAAATAATGTAATCATTGCACTCTAGGAGGAATATGGGAACAAATTCTTAACCTTTGACTACTTTCATACACAAGTGAATTTGTCCCAATACTTTTGGACCCCTGAAATGGGGGGCCCATGTACAAAAAGTTCTGTAATTTCTAAATTAATCACCCGATATAGATGAAAATACCCTCGAATTAAAGCTGCTAGTCCGCACTTCTACCTCATAGTCAATGTATCACTTCAGAGTACAGAGCCAAAACAATATATTTGGAGCGGACTGTAGATAGCCTGTAAAAACCATTCAGTGTACATATCATTCATCTAGAATGTTTTGTATATAATCTCAATATTCTTGTTCTCCCTAAACATCCAATTCAGAGAGGTGTTGCTGTTAACGGTCCGATTATAAAATTCTAATTTCTTTGCCGTGACCGTGACCATGTGTCCATATAACTAGACTGGTAAAAGCAGTTGCTTAAGTGTTAATAATAAATAAATAAAAGTAAAAGTTCCTTCTGTTCTCTACTGACTGACAGTTAAGAGAGTTCCTCTTTTCCCCCCTCTCTGCCTTACTGGGGTTGAACAACAGCAGAGAGACGCAGTAACAACATCACAACGACAGATGGTCAATACTGGAATGAAGGTTATGAGCCACAGTAAAATGCTGGAGTTGAGCTGGTTAGTCGTAACATGCTTGTTGAGAGACGTGATAAAACAAGCCCATATCGGGGATTGATCCTGTCATTAGACATCACTGTTGTCTCTGACACTGTGAATGATGACAGAGATTCTAGTTATAACTGTTGTCTCTGACACTGTGAATGATGACAGAGATTCTAGTTATAACTGTTGTCTCTGACACTGTGAATGATGTCTAGTTATAACTGACACATTGTGAATGATGACAGAGATTCTAGTTATAACTGTTGTCTCTGACACTGTGAATGATGACAGAGATTCTAGTTATAACTGTTGTCTCTGACACTGTGAATGATGACAGAGATTCTAGTTATAACTGTTGTCTCTGACACTGTGAATGATGACAGAGATTCTAGTTATGACTGTGAATGATGACAGAGATTCTAGTTATACCTGTTGTCTCTGACACTGTGAATGATGATGACAGAGATTCTAGTTATAACTGTTGTCTCTGACACTGTGAATGATGATGACAGAGATTCTAGTTATAACTGTTGTCTCTGACACTGTGAATGATGACAGAGATTCTAGTTATACCTGTTGTCTCTGACACTGTGAATGATGATGACAGAGATTCTAGTTATACCTGTTGTCTCTGACACTGTGAATGATGATGACAGAGATTCTAGTTATAACTGTTGTCTCCGACACTGTGAATGATGATGACAGAGATTCTAGTTATAACTGTTGTCTCTGACACTGTGCATGATGATGACATTCTATGAAGAGAAAAACAGCCTAAAAACAATTAAGGCAGAAAACTATTGTGTGTGTGTTGCTAGGCTACAGCCTCAGAGTTCAAATGTAGAAATGTTGATGCACACACATCCCTCCTCCTATCACCCACACTACAGCTGTACACCTCCCTAAACTCCCCTCCTCCCCTCACCCACACTACAGCTGTACTCTTCCTTAAACTCCCCTCCTCCTATCACCCACACTACAGCTGTACTCTTCCTTAAACTCCCCTCCTCCTATCACCCACACTACAGCTGTACTCTTCCTTAAACTCCCCTCCTCCTATCACCCACACTACGGCTGTACACCTCCCTAAACTCCCCTCCTCCTCTCACCCACACTACAGCTGTACTCTTCCTTAAACTCCCCTCCTCCTATCACCCACACTATAGCTGTACTCTTCCTTAAACTCCCCTCCTCCTATCACCCACACTACAGCTGTACTCTTCCTTAAACTCCCCTCCTCCTATCACCCACACTACAGCTGTACTCTTCCTTAAACTCCCCTCCTCCTCTCACCCACACTACAGCTGTACTCTTCCTTAAACTCCCCTCCTCCTATCACCCACACTACGGCTGTACACCTCCCTAAACTCCCCTCCTCCTCTCACCCACACTACGGCTGTACACCTCCTTAAACTCCCCTCCTCCTATCACCCACACTACAGCTGTATTCTTCCTTAAACTCCCCTCCTCCTATCACCCACACTACGGCTGTACACCTCCCTAAACTCCCCTCCTCTCACCCACACTACAGCTGTACACCTCCTTAAACTCCCCTCCTCCTATCACCCACACTACAGCTGTACTCTTCCTTAAACTCCCCTCCTCCTATCACCCACACTACAGCTGTACTCTTCCTTAAACTCCCCTCCTCCTATCACCCACACTACGGCTGTACACCTCCCTAAACTCCCCTCCTCTCACCCACACTACAGCTGTACACCTCCTTAAACTCCCCTCCTCCTATCACCCACACTACGGCTGTACACCTCCCTAAACTCCCCTCCTCCTCTCACCCACACTACAGCTGTACTCTTCCTTAAACTCCCCTCCTCCTATCACCCACACTACAGCTGTACTCTTCCTTAAACTCCCCTCCTCCTCTCACCCACACTACAGCTGTACTCTTCCTTAAACTCCCCTCCTCCTCTCACCCACACTACAGCTGTACTCTTCCTTAAACTCCCCTCCTCCTATCACCCACACTACGGCTGTACACCTCCCTAAACTCCCCTCCTCCTCTCACCCACACTACGGCTGTACACCTCCCTAAACTCCCTCCTATCACCCACACTACAGCTGTACACCTCCCTAAACTCCCCTCCTATCACCCACACTACGGCTGGGTCCCAATGCTCTTTGAAAGCTTTCTGCCCTCCTCCCTCACCACGGTTTCTCTACCTGTTTTCTGAAGCCAGGAAACCAGAGGGTCATGTGACTGTGACCCGGCAAGTCCCGCGTAGCTCAGTTGGTAGAGCAAGGCGCTTGCAGCGCCAGGGTGGTGGGTTTGAGTCGCCAGGGGGCGACCAGTACGGAAAACAAACAAATGTATGCAGTCACTACAGTAAGTCGCTTTGGATAAGAGCCTCTGCTAAATGACAAAATAAATCAAATAAAAAGACTCATGTTTGGGATCAAAACCAGCAGGCTAGGAAAGTGTGTGTGTGTGTGTGTTTTGAATGCTCTGACATAGACACATGGGCGCTGCTTTAATGGTGTGTTAGTACTCACCCCTCAGCCTGTCCGATCCCTCTGTTCTCTACCTTGGTTTCCCCCTCCTTGATCATGGAGCTCAGGATCACCTGCAACAAGACACACAGCGGAAAATATGCCAGATTGCTGTGCTGTGGAAATTATGCCTGGTGAGTCTCCCTTCTGGAGACAACATCACGCTATGTGGTGAGTGGTCTGGGAATCAGCTGGTCTTTAGCTGGCATGGGAAACAGGTCAGTTGATGGAGTTTGGAAGAGCTACTGTATGGTCAATGTGAGAGTGCGTGTGTACCTCGTGTTCAGGAGATAGCTGTTCCATGTCCTCCCTCAGACACCTCAGTCCAGGCAGGAAGTGATTCACCATAAGCTCCTCTGAGATGACTGGAACAGGAAGTCAAGGAGAGGACAACCAAACACTAACAGAGTTTAAATAAATGTTTTACGAGACAACTGAAGACTAACACAGAGTTTAACTGCACTAATATTGGACAACCAGACACCAACACAGTTTTACAAAACCTACTGAGCAACTGAACACTTACAGCACAGAGTTTAACAACAGTGAACACTTGACAACCAAACACTAACACAAGTAGGTAAGATTCGTGAGGATGGTACATGACTACATTACCCAGAGGGCCACAGTACTTCCACTGGCTCGTCGCACACTGATGACGTCACAGCTTCAGACTCAGACCTCAGATAGTAAGCGATCTGTCAGGGGTTTAGCCACTGTGACCAAAGCTACATGAGACCCCCAGTATAACCTGCTATAATCACACAGTACCAAGCCTCAGCCAGCTGGGTGGGTAGTGGGTGGGTGGGAGTGGGTGTATGAAAGTCACCAGGTGGTGGGTATGTGATGGGTGGGTGGTAGGTAAGAGTGTATGAAAGTCACCAAAGAGGAGGTTAGGGAGGTCTCTGAGCTGTGAAATATGCCCTTGTGGAACCACACCATTTGGGGAACACATTCAGGGAAGGACGTGCATGCCCACGCACTGAGTCCTATGCTGGGAACTCTGACCAGAGGCTTGGAGCCAGCTCTCCCCCTCTCATTTCTCTCCTGGCTTCTCCCTCTCTAAGGCGGGCTGTGGTCTCTTTCTCTCTCTCTCGCGCTCCTTCTCTCTGTGGGCTGTGGTCTGTCTCTAACTCCCTCCCTCTCTCTCAGTCAACCCTGTAATCAGCCTACAGTGCCAAAACAGAGAGAGTTTATTTTCCTTTTCCCACTCACCAACGGGATAGGCAACCACCACACACACACACACACCTCTGTCACACATATACAAAGATCAAAGCTGATGCAAAAATGCAAAAGACCAAAGACCTTTAGCATAGATAACATGATTGACTTCAGCTAAAAAAGTTTGAAGGCACACAAACATACAAACATAGAAATAATGTTCTATTATAGCTGTATGTTTGTGTGCCTTCAAACTTTTTTAGCTGATGTCAACCATATATATATATATATAACAAAACAGGGCAGGGCAAGTTAAGCCCAGAACCACAAATAGTGAACTTTTAACCCCCTGTCGCATAGGACCCACTGACTACAGTAACCTAGTCAGACTACAGTAACCTAGTCTGACTACAGTAATCTAGTCAGACTACAGTAACCTAGTCTGACTACAGTAACCTAGTCTGACTACAGTAACCTAGTCTGACTACAGTAACCTAGTCAGACTACAGTAACCTCGTCAGACTACAGTAACCTCGTCAGACTACAGTAACCTCGTCAGACTACAGTAACCTAGTCTGACTACAGTAATCTAGTCAGACTACAGTAACCTAGTCAGACTACAGTAACCTAGTCTGACTACAGTAACCTAGTCAGACTACAGTAACCTAGTCAGACTACAGTAACCTAGTCAGACTACAGTAACCTAGTCTGACTACAGTAACCTAGTCAGACTACAGTAACCTAGTCAGACTACAGTAACCTAGTCAGACTACAGTAACCTAGTCTTGACCGAGGTCGTGTTATTCCAAAGACAGAATCTGAGAAACGGCTCTAAAAAGTTACATTAAAAAAGTTACTCAACTTGGTACATGTGAGGCAAACAGCTAATGAATTTTTATTTTATTTTACCTTTATTTAACCAGGCAAGTCAGTTAAGAACAAATTCTTATTTTCAATGACGGCCTAGGAACAGTGGGTTAACTGCCTGTTCAGGGGCAGAACGACAGATTTTGTACCTTGTCAGCTCGGGGATTTGAACTTGCAACCTTTTGGTTACTAGTCCAATGCTCTAACCACTAGGCTACACTGCCGCCCCACTAATAAAGGGTGAGCTAAGTTTTGAACACACCGTAGCAGGACACTCACACACGTTGGTGGTACAGAAGGTGAAGGACACAGCAGCATGAGAGAGCGCTGTAGGCCTCAAACAGCTGAGTAGCGATGTCCATCCTCTTCCTCTCTGTATTCTGGGCGTTGTTATCCAACGCCAGCTTGTGGAGGTGGGGGAGCACAACTGAAAGATGAAAAACACACTATTCCTCTCTCTCTGTGTGTGTGTGTGTGTGTGAGCCACTTTTTTGTGTGTGCCTTTGCATTAGTGTGTGACTGTACTGACACTCGTCTCTGAAGCGTGGCTCAGCGTTGGGTCCGACCCGGCCAAAGGTCCCGATGATCTCCATGTGTAGAGAGTGTTGGTCCTGGTACTGTGGGTCCTCCAGGAACGACGCCAGCTGCATCTTCACACGCTCCAACAGCTGGTACATACAAACACATTAATATACACACAGTGCACATAACAAAATAGATTGCATCATGAGGCAGGAAAATTATGTGTATACATTGAAGCAACATCTCAAGACATAAGTCAGGAATTTAAAGCTTGGTCCCAAATTGGGTCTTCCAAATGGACAATGACCCCAAGCATACTTCCAAAGTTGTGGCAAAAAGGCTTAAAGAAAAACAAAGTCAAGGTATTGGAGTGGCCATCTCAAAGCCCTAACCTCAATCATATTGAATATTTGTGGGCAGAACTGAAAAAGTGTGTACGAGCAAGGAGGCCTACAAAACTGACTCGCTCTGTCAGAAGGAATGTGCCAAAATCCACCCAACTTCTTGTTGGAAGCTTGTGGAAGGCTACCCGAAACACTTGACCCAAGTGAAACAATTTATAGGCAATGCTACCAAATACTAATTGCGTGTACAGTCGTGGCCAAACATTTTGAGAATGACACAAACATTAATTTCCACAAAGTTTGCTGCTTCAGTGTCTTGAGATATTTTTGTCAGATGTTACTATGGAATACTGAAGTATAATTACAAGCATTTCATAAGTGTCAATGGCCATTTTTGACAATTACATGAAGTTGATGCAAAGAGCCAATATTTGCAGTGTTGACCCTTCCTTTTCAAGACCTCTGCAATCCGCCCTGGCATGCTGTCAATTAACTTCTGGGCCACATCCTGACTGATGGCAGCCCATTCTTGCATAATCAATGCTTGGAGTTTGTCAGAATTTGTGGGTTTTTGTTTGTCCACCAGCCTCTTGAGGATTGACCACAAATTCTCAATGGGATTAAGGTCTGGGGAGTTTCCTCACCATGGACCCAAAATATCAATGTTTTGTTCCCCAAGTCACTTAGTTATCACTTTTGCCTTATGGCAAGGTTCTCCATCATGCTGGAAAAGGCATTGTTCATCACCAAACTGTTCCTGGATAGTTGGGAGAAGTTGCTCTTGGAGGATATGTTGGTACCATTCTTTAATTATGGCTGTGTTCCTAGGCAAAATTGTGAGTGAGCCCACTCCCTTGGCTGAGAAGCAACCCCACAAATGAATGGCCTCAGGATGCTTTATTGTCGGCATGACCCAAGACTGACTGACAAGCTTTTTCCGGATGCCCCAAACAATCGGAAAGGAGAAAATGACGACTTTACCCCAGTCCTCAGCAGTCCAATCACTGTACCTTTTCCAGAATATCAGTCTTTCCCTGATGATTTTCCTGGAGAGAAGTGGAGTCTTTGCAGCCATTCTTGACACCAGGCCATCCTCCAAAAGTCTTCGCCTCACTGTGCTTGCAGATGTACTCACACCTGTCTGCTGTCATTCCTGAGCAAGCTCTGTACTGGTGGTGCCCAGATTCCACAGCTGAATCAACTTTAGGAGACGGTCCTGGCTCATGCTGGACTTTCTTGGGTGCCCTGAAGCCTTCTTCACAACATTTGAACCACTCTCCTTGAAGTTCTTGATGATCCGATAAATGGTTGATTTAGGTGCAATTTTACTGACAGCAATATCCTTGCCTGTGAAGCCCTTTTGTGCAAAGCAATGATGACGGCACGTGTTTCCTTGCAGGTAACCATGGTTGACAGAGGAAGAACAATGATTCCAAGCACCACCCTCCTTTTGAAGCTTCCAGCCTGGGGCAGCAGGGTAGCCTAGAGCGTTGGGCTAGTAACCGAAAGGTTGCAAGTTCCAATCCCCGAGCTGAGAAGGTACAAATCCGTCGTTCTTCCCCTGAACAAGGCAGTTAACTCACTGTTCCTAGGCTGTCATTGAAAATAAGAATTTATTCTTAACCGACTTGCCTAGTTAAATTAAAAAAATTCAAACTCAATCAGCATGACAGAGTGATCTCCAGCCTTGTCCTCATCAACACTCACACCATTGTTAACAAGAGAATCACTGACATGTCAGCTGGTCCTTTTGTGGCAGGGCTGAAATGCAGGGGGATTCAATTAATTTGCAGGGCAAAGAGGGACTTTGCAATTAATTGCAATTCATCTGATCACTCTTCATAACATTCTGGAGTGTATGCAAATTGCCATCATACAAACTGAGGTAGCAGACTTTGTGAAAATTAATATTTGTGTCTTTCTAAAAACTTCTGGCCACGACTGTATATAACCTTGTGACCCACTGGGAATGTGATGAAAGAAATAAAAGCTGAAATAAATAATTCTCTCTACTATTATTCTGACATTTCACATCCTTAAAATAATTTGGCTAAGGTGTATGTAAACTTCCGACTTCAACTGTACACACACGTTCATGCGTGTGTAGTATGTACATGTACATCCGTTTGTAAATATTGACGTTGGTACCTCTTTGTGAGTGACCATCTCCATGATGGTACCAAAGGCAGGGATAGTAGAGATCCTAACTGACCTGTAAACCAGACAGGAGTTACAATAGAGACAGCTCTCAGCTTTATAAACACTACAAGGTGCAGCTCTGACAATAACGATATAAAACTGACCAACACCAGGAAGAGGTTACGAGAGAGAGAGATGAAGAGGTTACGAGAGAGAGAGAGAGAGAGAGAGAGAGAGAGGGAGGAAGAGGTTACGAGAGAGAGAGATGGAGGAAGAGGTTACGAGAGAGAGAGATGGAGGAAGAGGTTACGAGAGAGAGAGATGGAGGAAGAGGTTACGAGAGAGAGAGAGAGGAAGAGGTTACGAGAGAGAGAGAGAGAGAGAGAGAGAAAGAGGTTACGAGAGAGCGAGAGAGAGAGAGAGAGAGAGAGAGGGAGGCAGAGGTTACGAGAGAGAGAGAGAGAGAGAGGGAGGAAGAGGTTACGAGAGAGAGAGAAAGAGGAAGAGGTTACGAGAGAGAGAGAGAGAGAGAGGAAGAGGTTATGAGAGAGAGAGAGGAAGAGGTTACGAGAGAGAGAGAGAGAGAGAGAGAGAGGGAGGAAGAGGTTACGAGAGAGAGAGCGAGAGAGAGAGGGAGGAAGAGGTTACGAGAGAGAGAGAGGGCGAGAGGGAGGAAGAGGTTACGAGAGAGAGAGGGAGAGGGAGGAAGAGGTTACGAGAGAGAGAGAGAGAGAGAGAGAGAGAGAGAGAGAGCGAGATGAAGAGGTTACGAGAGAGAGAGAGAGAGAGAGAGAGGGAGGAGGAGGTTACGAGAGAGGGAGGAAGAGGTTACGAGAGAGAGAGAGAGAGAGAGAGAGAGAGAGAGAGAGAGGAAGAGGTTACAGAGAGAGAGAGAGAGATGGAGGAAGAGGTTACGAGAGAGAGAGAGAGAGGAAGAGGTTACGAGAGAGAGAGAGAGAGAGGGAGGAAGAGGTTACGAGAGAGAGAGAGGGAGGAAGAGGTTACGAGAGAGAGAGAGAGAGAGAGGGAGGAAGAGGTTACGAGAGAGAGAGAGAGAGAGGAAGAGGTTACGAGAGAGAGAGAGAGATAGAGAGAGAGGGAGGAAGAGGTTATGAGAGAGAGAGAGAGGGAGGAAGAGGTTACGAGAGAGAGAGAGAGAGAGAGAGGGAGGAAGAGGTTACGAGAGAGAGAGAAGGAGGAAGAGGTTACGAGAGAGAGAGAGAGGGAGAGAGAGGTTACGAGAGAGAGAGAGAGGTAGGAAGAGGTTACGAGAGAGAGAGAGAGAGAGAGAGGGAGGAAGAGGTTACGAGAGAGAGAGAGAGAGAGGGGGAAGAGGTTACGAGAGAGAGAGAGAGAGAGAGACGGAGGAAGAGGTTACGAGAGAGAGAGAGGAAGAGGTTGAGAGAGAGGAAGAGGTTGAGAGAGAGAGAGAGAGAGAGAGAGAAAGAGAGAGGAAGAGGTTACGAGAGAGAGAGAGGGAGGCAGAGGTTACAAGAGAGAGGGAAAGAGAGAGAGAGAGAGAGAGGGAGGAAGAGGTTACGAGAGAGAGAGAGGGAGGAAGAGATTACGAGAGAGAGAGTGAGGAAGAGGTTACGAGAGAGAGAGAGAGGAAGAGGTTACGAGAGAGAGAGAGAGAGGAAGAGGTTACGAGAGAGAGAGAGGGAGGAAGAGGTTACGAGAGAGAGAGAGAGAGAGAGCGAGATGAAGAGGTTACGAGAGAGAGAGAGAGGGAGGAGGAGGTTACGAGAGAGGAAGGAAAAGGTTACGAGAGAGAGAGGAAGAGGTTACGAGAGAGAGAGAGGGAGGAAGAGGTTACGAGAGAGAGAGAGAGGGAGGAAGAGGTTACGAGAGAGAGAGAAGGAGGAAGAGGTTACGAGAGAGAGAGAGAGAGAGAGAGAGAGAGAGAGAGAGAGGAAGAGGTTACGAGAGAGAGAGAGAGAGGGAGGAAGAGGTTACGAGAGAGAGAGAGAGAGAGAGGGAGGAAGAGGTTACGAGAGAGAGAGGAAGAGGTTGAGAGAGAGGAAGAGGTTGAGAGAGAGAGAGAGAGAGAGAGAGAGAAAGAGAGAGGAAGAGGTTACGCGAGAGAGAGAGGGAGGCAGAGGTTACAAGAGAGAGGGAAAGAGAGAGAGAGAGAGGGAGAGAGAGAGGGAGGAAGAGGTTACGAGAGAGAGAGAGAGGAAGGAAGAGGTTACGAGAGAGAGAGAGAGAGGAAGAGGTTACGAGAGAGAGAGAGGAAGAGGTTACGAGAGGGAGTAAGAGATTACGAGAGAGAGAGAGTGAGGAAGAGGTTACGAGAGAGAGAGAGAGAGAGGGAGGAAGAGGTTACGAGAGAGAGAGAGAGGGAGGAAGAGGTTACAAGAGAGAGAGGGAGAGAAGGAGGAAGAGGTTACGAGAGAGAGAGAGAGAGAGAGGAAGAGGTTACGAGAGAGAGAGGAAGAGGTTACGAGAGAGAGAGAGGGGGAAGAGGTTACGAGAGAGAGAGAGAGAGAGAGATAGAGAGAGAGGGAGGAAGAGGTTATGAGAGAGAGAGAGAGGGAGGAAGAGGTTACGAGAGAGAGAGAAGGAGGAAGAGGTTACGAGAGAGAGGGAGAGAGAGGTTACGAGAGAGAGAGAGAGAGGGAGGAAGAGGTTACGAGAGAGAGAGATAGAGAGAGAGAGAGAGAGGGAGGAAGAGGTTACGAGAGAGAGAGAGAGAGAGAGGGAGGAAGAGGTTACGAGAGAGAGAGAGAGAGAGAGAGAGAGAGGGAGGAAGAGGTTACGAGAGAGAGAGAGAGAGGAAGAGGTTGAGAGAGAGGAAGAGGTTGAGAGAGAGAGAGAGAGAGAGAAAGAGAGAGGAAGAGGTTACGAGAGAGAGAGAGGGAGGAAGATGTTACGAGAGAGAGAGAGAGAGAGAGGAAGAGGTTACGAGAGAGAGAGAGGGAGGAAGAGGTTACGAGAGAGAGAGAGAGAGAGAGGAAGAGGATACGAGAGAGAGAGAGGAAGATGTTACGAGAGGGAGGAAGAGGTTACGAGAGAGAGAGAGTGAGGAAGAGGTTACGAGAGAGAGAGAGAGGAAGAGGTTACGAGAGAGAGAGAGAGAGAGAGGAAGAGGTTACGAGAGAGAGAGAGAGAGGAAGAGGTTACGAGAGAGAGAGAGAGAGAGAGAGGAAGAAGTTACAAGAGAGAGAGAGAGAGAGAGAGAGAGAGAGAGAGGGAGAGAGGGAGAGAGGGAGGAAGAGGTTACGAGAGAGAGAGAGAGAGAGAGAGAGAGAGGAAGAGGTTACGAGAAAGAGAGGAAGAGGTTACGAGAGAGAGAGAGAGAGAGAGAGAGAGAGAGGGAGAGGAGGAAGAGGTTACGAGAGAGAGAGAGAGAGGGGGAGGAAGAGGTTACGAGAGAGAGAGAGATGGAGGAAGAGGTTACAAGAGAGAGAGAGGTTTCGAGAGAGAGAAAGGGAGGAAGAGGTTACAAGAGAGAGAGAGGGAGGAAGAGGTTACGAGAGAGGGAGGAAGAGGTTACGAGAGAGAGAGAGGGAGGAAGAGGTTACGAGAGAGAGAGAGAGAGGAAGAGGTTGAGAGAGAGGAAGAGGTTGAGAGAGAGAGAGAGAGAGAGAGAGAGAGAGAGAGAGAGAGAGAAGGAGGAAGAGGTTACGAGAGAGAGAGAGGGAGGCAGAGGTTACAAGAGAGAGGGAGAGAGAGAGGGAGGAAGAGGTTACGAGAGAGAGGGAGAGAGAGAGAGAGGAAGAGGTTACGAGAGAGAGAGAGAGAGAGAGAGAGAGAGAGAGAGAGAGAGAGAGAGAGAGGAAGAGGTTACGAGAGAGAGGGAGAGAGAGAGAGAGAGAGAGGAAGAGGTCGAGAGAGAGGAAGAGGTTACGAGAGAGAGAGAGGAAGAGGTTAGAAGGGAAGGTTAGGAGGGAGAGAGGAAGGAAGAGGTTTGGAGGGAGAGAGGAAGGAAGAGGTTAGGAGGGAGAGAGAGGTGAAGACAATCAGGACCTGAGGGTTGGAGGAGGGATCTGCTAAAAAGTGGGTGAGGAGGAGGAAAGGGGGTAAGATATTACAGCTGAGCATGCTGGGATACCTCGAAATGCAGCCAATCAGAGAACGGGTTGAGTTTGTGTTGCAGACTGATGATGCGACGAACATGATTGGGTAGTTACTAGACGGCTATGCCAGAAAGGACAAAATCACCTATATCTTCAGTACATTAGATATTTCATTAATTTCATTAAGGTTTGAGCTTATGAAATGGTTTAGGTTAGAGGTAAGAATTTGGGTTAGTGTTTAAAATCACATTTTATATTTAGAACGCATCCTACTTCTGTCCTTTCAAGCACGGTTATATAGTGATGCCCGGGTTGTGGGTCAGTGACGCAGGCTGGTGACCCAATAATAACTTGTGATGGGTAATGTCGCACACTGATGATGCGTGGTGTTAGTGACAGTCAACATTAACGTCACAGAACCGGTCGACCGCACCTCAACCTCTACAGGAAGAAACCCCAAAGAACATATTTTTTTTACCCAGAGTCAGACAGACTTGAAACCATCTGACAGAGCAAAGAAAATATACATTTTTAGAGAGAGCACCTACTTTGTCCTGGGTTCATGCTGTACTGCCTCGGTGTCTCTATCTCTGAGTTTGAGACACAATTTAGTTCAATTCAGTCAAGTTCACGTTATTTACCTTTGAGTCTTTGTTTCGCATTCTGAGCTCTTTGATTGTCTGCCCCAATCAAATCAACTATTCAACAAATCAAATCAAATCTCCTGATGATGTGGGGTTCTTCCCGCGAGGAGGAGGTAGGGCCGAGGTGGCCAAACCAGGCCGCAGGGGGAAACTTACATTTCAGGGTCGCTGGAGAGAGTGATGAGAGCGGGCACCACCCTCTGAGCCACCAGCGTCTCATTCACCCCCTTCACCAGCAGCTGAATGGACAACACAGCCGAAAGGTCACAGTGATGTCACAGCCAAGGGCAGGGACAGAGCCAGCAGTGTCATGGCAACACGCCGAAAGAGAGGGAGGAGGGGATTAAGAAAAACAGAAAGAAAGTGATAAACAACAACAAGAAGTAGCAGCATGGCACACACACACACACACACACACACACACACACACACACACACACACACACACACACACACACACACACACACACACACACACACACACACACACACACACACACACACACACACACACACACACACACACTATGAGATGCTGGGAGGGGGAGGGGGTGTCTATACCACTATGACAGTGAAGGGGGGTGTCTATACCACTATGACAGTGAAGAGGGGTGTCTATACCACTATGACAGTGAAGGGGAAGAGGGGTGTCTATACCACTATGACAGTGAAGGGGGGTGTCTATACCACTATGACAGTGAAGGGGGTGTCTATACCACTATGACAGTGAAGGGGGTGTCTATACCACTATGACAGTGAAGAGGGGTGTCTATACCACTATGACAGTGAAGGGGGAGAGGGGTGTCTATACCACTATGACAGTGAAGAGGGGTGTCTATACCACTATGACAGTGAAGGGGGGTGTCTATACCACTATGACAGTGAAGGGGGGTGTCTATACCACTATGACAGTGAAGGGGGTGTCTATACCACTATGACAGTGAAGGGGGTGTCTATACCACTATGACAGTGAAGGGGGTGTCTATACCACTATGACAGTGAAGGGGGTGTCTATACCACTATGACAGTGAAGAGGGGTGTCTATACCACTATGACAGTGAAGAGGGGTGTCTATACCACTATGACAGTGAAGGGGGGTGTCTATACCACTATGACAGTGAAGAGGGGTGTCTATACCACTATGACAGTGAAGGGGGGTGTCTATACCACTATGACAGTGAAGAGGGGTGTCTATACCACTATGACAGTGAAGGGGAGTGTCTATACCACAATGACAGTGAAGAGGGGTGTCTATACCACTATGACAGTGAAGAGGGGTGTCTATACCACTATGACAGTGAAGAGGGGTGTCTATACCACTATGACAGTGAAGAGGGGTGTCTATACCACTATGACAGTGAAGAGGGGTGTCTATACCACTATGACAGTGAAGGGGAAGAGGGGTGTCTATACCACTATGACAGTGAAGGGGGAGAGGGGTGTCTATACCACTATGACAGTGAAGAGGAAGAGGGGTGTCTATACCACTATGACAGTGAAGGGGGAGAGGGGTGTCTATACCACTATGACAGTGAAGAGGAAGAGTGAAGGGGAAGGTGTCTATACCACTGACAGTGACAGTACCACTATGGGAAGAGGGGTGTCTATACCACTATGACAGTGAAGGGGGTGTCTATACCACAATGACAGTGAATACCACTATGACAGTGAAGGGGAAGAGGGGTGTCTATACCACTATGACAGTGAAGGGGAAGAGGGGTGTCTATACCACTATGACAGTGAAGGGGTCTATACCACTATGACAGTGAAGGGAAGGGGTGTCTGAGAGGGGTGTCCATACCACAATGACAGTGAAGAGGAAGTGGGGTGTCTATACCACTATGACAGTAAAGAGGAAGAGGGGTGTCTATACCACTATGACAGTGAAGGGGGGTGTCTATACCACTATGACAGTGAAGGGGAAGAGGGGTGTCTATACCACTATGACAGTGAAGAGGAAGAGGGGTGTCTATTCCACTATGACAGTGAAGGGGAAGAGGGGTGTCTATACCACAATGACAGTGAAGGGGAAGAGGGGTGTCTATACCACTATGACAGTGAAGGGGAAGAGGGGTGTCTATACCACAATGACAGTGAAGGGGAAGAGGGGTGTCTATACCACTATGACAGTGAAGGGGAAGAGGGGTGTCTATACCACTATGACAGTGAAGGGGAAGAGGGGTGTCTATACCACTATGACAGTGAAGAGGGGTGTCTATACCACTATGACAGTGAAGGGGAAGAGGGGTGTCTATACCACTATGACAGTGAAGGGGAAGAGGGGTGTCTATACCACTATGACAGTGAAGGGGAAGAGGGGTGTCTATACCACAATGACAGTGAAGGGGAAGAGGGGTGTCTATACCACTATGACAGTGAAGGGGAAGAGGGGTGTCTATACCACAATGACAGTGAAGGGGAAGAGGGGTGTCTATACCACTATGACAGTGAAGAGGAAGAGGGGTGTCTATTCCACTATGACAGTGAAGGGGAAGAGGGGTGTCTATACCACAATGACAGTGAAGGGGAAGAGGGGTGTCTATACCACTATGACAGTGAAGGGGAAGAGGGGTGTCTATACCACAATGACAGTGAAGGGGAAGAGGGGTGTCTATACCACTATGACAGTGAAGGGGAAGAGGGGTGTCTATACCACTATGACAGTGAAGGGGAAGAGGGGTGTCTATACCACTATGACAGTGAAGAGGGGTGTCTATACCACTATGACAGTGAAGGGGAAGAGGGGTGTCTATACCACTATGACAGTGAAGGGGAAGAGGGGTGTCTATACCACTATGACAGTGAAGGGGAAGAGGGGTGTCTATACCACAATGACAGTGAAGGGGAAGAGGGGTGTCTATACCACTATGACAGTGAAGGGGAAGAGGGGTGTCTATACCACAATGACAGTGAAGGGGAAGAGGGGTGTCTATACCACTATGACAGTGAAGAGGAAGAGGGGTGTCTATACCACTATGACAGTGACGGGGAAGAGGGGTGTCTATACCACTATGACAGTGAAGGGGAAGAGGGGTGTCTATACCACTATGACAGTGAAGGGGAAGAGGGGTGTCTATACCACTATGACAGTGAAGAGGGGTGTCTATACCACTATGACAGTGAAGGGGAAGAGGGGTGTCTATACCACTATGACAGTGAAGGGGAAGAGGGGTGTCTATACCACTATGACAGTGAAGGGGAAGAGGGGTGTCTATACCACAATGACAGTGAAGGGGAAGAGGGGTGTCTATACCACTATGACAGTGAAGGGGAAGAGGGGTGTCTATACCACAATGACAGTGAAGGGGAAGAGGGGTGTCTATACCACTATGACAGTGAAGAGGGGTGTCTATACCACTATGACAGTGAAGAGGGGTGTCTATACCACTATGACAGTGAAGGGGGGTGTCTATACCACTATGACAGTGAAGAGGGGTGTCTATACCACTATGACAGTGAAGGGGAAGAGGGGTGTCTATACCACAATGACAGTGAAGGGGAAGAGGGGTGTCTATACCACTATGACAGTGAAGAGGGGTGTCTATACCACTATGACAGTGAAGGGGAAGAGGGGTGTCTATACCACTATGACAGTGAAGGGGAAGAGGGGTGTCTATACCACAATAACAGTGAAGGGGAAGAGGGGTGTCTATACCACTATGACAGTGAAGGGGAAGAGGGGTGTCTATACCACAATGACAGTGAAGGGGAAGAGGGGTGTCTATACCACTATGACAGTGAAGAGGGGTGTCTATACCACTATGACAGTGAAGAGGGGTGTCTATACCACTATGACAGTGAAGAGGGGTGTCTATACCACTATGACAGTGAAGGGGGGTGTCTATACCACTATGACAGTGAAGAGGGGTGTCTATACCACAATGACAGTGAAGGGAAAGGGGGTGTCTATACCACTATGACAGTGAAGGGGGTGTCTATACCACTATGACAGTGAAGGGGGTGTCTATACCATTATGACAGTGAAGGGGGTGTCTATACCACTATGACAGTGAAGGGGGTGTCTATACCACTATGACAGTGAAGGGGGTGTCTATACCACTATGACAGTGAAGGGGGTGTCTATACCACAATGACAGTGAAGGGGGTGTCTATACCACTATGACAGTGAAGGGGGTGTCTATACCACTATGACAGTGAAGGGGGTGTCTATACCACAATGACAGTGAAGAGGGGTGTCTATACCACAATGACAGTGAAGGGGGTGTCTATACCACTATGACAGTGAAGGGGGGTGTCTATACCACTATGACAGTGAAGGGGAAGAGGGGTGTCTATACCACTATGACAGTGAAGAGGGGTGTCTATACCACTATGACAGTGAAGGGGGGTGTCTATACCACTATGACAGTGAAGAGGGGTGTCTATACCACTATGACAGTGAAGGGGGTGTCTATACCACTATGACAGTGAAGGGGGGTGTCTATACCACTATGACAGTGAAGGGGGGTGTCTATACCACTATGACAGTGAAGGGGGGTGTCTATACCACTATGACAGTGAAGGGGGGTGTCTATACCACTATGACAGTGAAGAGGGGTGTCTATACCACTATGACAGTGAAGGGGGTGTCTATAGTTCTGTTTGCATAATGCAACTGAAAACCCTTTAGAATCCATGGTCTGACATACGCCACTAGAATATAAAGCTTTTTGTTCAGTGAGTTAATGTGTGTGTGTGGTGTGTCGCGGCAGGGTGTCGTACCTCAAACATGCATGCAGCGGTACAGCGGACCAGAGCCGAGGTGTGGACCACCCCATACCACAGTACTGTCAGTAACAATTCATGGTACACTGGGTTAGCTCTGAGAAAGAGAGATGGAGAGAGGAGGAGTGGAAAAGAGAGGGAGAGGAAAGAGGAGAAGGGAGAGAGAGATGCGGGAGAGGAAGAGTAGAAAAGAGAGGGACAGAGGGAAGAGGGTGTAGACATATTTGGGAGAGAGGAGGAATAGTGGAGGGAGAGAGGACAGAGGAGTGGAGGGGGAGAGGAGAGGAGGGAGAGTGGAGAGAGAGGAGAGGAGGGAGAGTGGAGAGAGGAGGAGAAGGGAGAGAGATGCGGGAGAGGATGAGTGGAAAAGAGAGGGAGAGGAAAGAGGGTGGAGACAGATATATAGGAGGGGAGAGAGGAGGGAGAGTTGAGGGAGAGTGAGAGGAGGGAGAGTAGAGGGAGAGAGGAAGGAGAGTGAGGGAGAGGAAGGAGAGTGAGGGAGAGAGGAGGGAGAGAAGGAGAGAGGGAGAGAGGAAGGTGAGTGAGGGAGAGAGGAAGGAGAGTGAGGGAGAGAGGAAGGAGAGTGAGGGAGAGAGGAAGGAGAGTGAGAGGAGGGAGAGTGAGTGAGTTAGAAAGAGAGGGGAAGAAGATAGAGAGGGAGATAAAAGTAAATAACACACATTGCATATTTCAAAGGTATTACCCATCATCTCTGACTATTGTCTGTGTGTGCGTCTATCTGTCTGTCTGTGTGCGCGCGTCTGTCTGTCTGTCTGTCTGCCTGCCTGCGTGCTCGTCTCTGCCTGCGTGCTCGTCTCTGCCTGCCTGCCTGCGTGCCTGCTCGTCTCTGCCTGCCTGCCTGGGCGCTCGTCTCGGCCTGCCTGCCTGCCTGGGCGCTCGTCTCGGCCTGCCTGCCTGGGCGCTCGTCTCGGCCTGCCTGCCTGGGCGATCGTCTCGGCCTGCCTGCATGCCTGGGCGCTCGTCTCGGCCTGCCTGCCTGCCTGGGCGCTCGTCTCGGCCTGCCTGCCTGCCTGGGCGCTCGTCTCGGCCTGCCTGCCTGCCTGGGCGCTCGTCTCGGCCTGCCTGCCTACCTACCTGCCTGGGCGCTCGTCTCGGCCTGCCTGCCTGGGCGCTCGTCTCGGCCTGCCTGCCTGCCTGCCTGCCTGGGCGCTCGTCTCGGCCTGCCTGCCTACCTACCTGCCTGGGCGCTCGTCTCGGCCTGCCTGCCTGGGCGCTCGTCTCGGCCTGCCTGCCTGCCTGGGCGCTCGTCTCGGCCTGCCTGCCTGGGCGCTCGTCTCTGCCTGCCTGCCTGCCTGGCGCTCGTCTCGGCCTGCCTGCCTGCCTGGGCGCTCATCTCTGCCTGCCTGCCTGCCTGGGCGCTCGTCTCTGCCTGCCTGCCTGCCTGCCTGGGCGCTCGTCTCTGCCTGCCTGCCTGACTGGGCGCTCGTCTCGGCCGGCCTGCCTGACTGGGCGCTCGTCTCGGCCTGCCTGCCTGGGCGCTCGTTTCGGCCGGCCTGCCTGACTGGGCGCTCGTCTCGGCCGGCCTGCCTGACTGGGCGCTCGTCTCGGCCTGCCTGCCTGACTGGGCGCTCGTCTCGGCCGGCCTGCCTGCCTGGGCGCTCGTCTCGGCCGGCCTGCCTGACTGGGCGCTCGTCTCGGCCGGCCTGCCTGACTGGGCGCTCGTCTCGGCCGGCCTGCCTGACTGGGCGCTCGTCTCGGTCTGCCTGCCTGCCTGGGCGCTCGTCTCGGCCTGCCTGCCTGCCTGCGCGCTCGTCTCCGTCCGCCTGCCTGCGCGCTCGTCTCCGTCCGCCTGCCTGCGCGCTCGTCTCCGTCCGCCTGCGCGCTCGTCTCTGTCCGCCTGCCTGCGCGCTCGTCTCCGTCCGCCTGCCTGCGCGCTCGTTTCCGTCCGTCTGCCTGCGCGCTCGTCTCCGTCTGCCTGCGCGCTCGTCTCCGTCTGCCTGCGCGCTCGTCTCCGTCTGCCTGCGCGCTCGTCTCCGTCTGCCTGCGCGCTCGTCTCCGTCTGCCTGCGCGCTCGTCTCCGTCTGCCTGCGCGCTCGTCTCCGTCTGCCTGCGCGCTCGTCTCCGTCTGCCTGCGCGCTCGTCTCCAGTCTGCCTGCGCGCTCGTCTCAGTCTGCCTGCGCGCTCGTCTCCGTCTGTCCGCCTGTCAGTGTCCGTCCGTCCACCTGTGAGGCTGTCCGTGTGCGTCCGTATGTCCGGGTGTGCATTACCCCAGCTCTATGAAGGAGGCTTTGAGGCTGTCCAGAGGGGCGTGGGAGAGAGAAAGGGTTGTCATGACGTCCTCTAGAAAACCAATCAGCAGCTTACGATCCTCATCCTGGTGGAACACACGTTACACACACACACACACACACACACACACAGACTATGCTGAGTGTCAGTTGTTTTTTTTAGTTGTTTATTTCAACAAAATGTAACATTCATGAAGAGCACATGTTCAACTGAATAAACAAAAACATTTTCCAACATCACAAGGTTAAATCAGTAGTGAAGATTTCATATTAAAATCACCCAGGGGAATGGAGCTTGTTTTGTGCAACATGGACTGGCAATTGAACACAAGCTTCACATTAATTTTATTGTTCAAACATTTCTGTCCTGTCTATCTAACAGTGTTGATGTGTTATACTAGACTCACTCAGTTTTCCACCATAAAGCAGAAATAGGCCAAAAAGAGTAGAACCAGATCACCTTCTTTTACACTATGATTTGACTATTAGATGTTCAATGTCTCTTTAAAATAAAATAAAAAAGAAATAGTTTCACCTTATTAAAAGGAGAATTCAGTTTAAGCAACAAGGTTGACCTTAGAATGAGGGACAGCTACAGGGATTAATAACATAAATAAATAAACAATCCTCTTCAGAAACGACTTTGTCAAAGCAACAAAATAACTAGGGCCTGACAACGATGGTGAAACTTGGAGAGATGTTGTGTTTAAGTGGGTTAAATTCTTCCTAGACGTAACAGAGGATTCACACAGGTGTCATAATGCACTGTTAGCATTTTAGCAAGTCTCCCTTCATACAGAAGCACCTGATTCATTGAATTTTCCAAGTGGTCTATACTAAAGAGCACTTAATTTAATATAAACAGGCTTTTTTTTTTATTCTATATTTGTGCACAATTTCTACCTAAAATATGAAAGTGGAACGACCAAGTTATTAGAAAGATGGATCACTGTCCCGATGCACAAAACCCCACTTGTTTACCTGATTGTAGCATGTCAGTACACCTGTAGCATAGACTGGAACTGTAGCCTTGGTCAGAATAGCATTCCCGTTTAAAGCATCTAGGAGAGAGAGAACAAACAGAAAGAGAAAGTGACATACGACCGTGGAACTTATTTCCACTTCAGTAGGTTTATAAAACAGAGAATATTTGGCATGCACACAAGACGAGACACAAACAAAAAACACACGGCAGAGGTATTGGCACCACGCACTCGTTTAAACTTCGGAAATAGTCAGAGGATGAGGAGAGACAGGGAAACACCCAATCCTACTAATCCCCAAAAAACAGATTGTTTACGAAAAAGGTGTGTGTGTGTGTGTGTGTGTCTTCCACTTACCAACATTCTCTTCAGAGAGCCGTAGGATCTCCTGGAACTGTGGTTTTACCTGAAAGAGAGAGGACACCCCGCTATAGTCAGCACCAATGAATCGGAAAGTGCAGATTGTGTCCAGCACGAGGCCAACAGCAGACCAGTACACATTCTTACCTTAGTGTTAGTGAAGATCTTGCCAAACGTGCGACAGAGTCTCCAGAAGAAGCGTGAGAACTCATGGATACACGTAGTGGAGGTTACAGTAATACCACCTACTATCTCTATCAGCTGGGGAAGACTGGAGAGGGGGGGTCAGGATTGTGTGCGTGCCAGCATACATGTGTTTATCTGTATGTGTGTGTTTATATATACACTACATGACCAAAAGTATGTGGACACCTGCTCGTTAAACATCTTATTCCGAAATCATGGGCATTAATATGGAGTTGGTCCTCCCATTGCTGCTATAACAGCCTCCACTCTTCTGGGAAGGCTTTCCACTAGATGTTGGAACATTGCTGCTATAACAGCCTCCACTCTCCTGGGAAGGCTTTCCACTAGATGTTGGAACATTGCTGCTATAACAGCCTCCACTCTCCTGGGAAGGCCTTCCTCTAGATGTTGGAACATTGCTGCTATAACAGCCTCCACTCTCCTGGGAAGGCTTTCCACTAGATGTTGGAACATTGCTGCTATAACAGCAGCCTCCACTCTCCTGGGAAGGCCTTCCTCTAGATGTTGGAACATTGCTGCTATAACAGCCTCCACTCTCCTGGGAAGGCCTTCCTCTAGATGTTGGAACATTGCTGCTATAACAGCCTCCACTCTCCTGGGAAGGCTTTCCACTAGATGTTGGAACATTGCTGCTATAACAGCAGCCTCCACTCTCCTGGGAAGGCCTTCCTCTAGATGTTGGAACATTGCTGCTATAACAGCCTCCACTCTCCTGGGAAGGCTTTCCTCTAGAGGTTGGAACATTGCTTCCATTCAGCCACAAGAGCATTGTTGAGGTTGGGCACTGATGTTGGGTGATAAGGCCTGGCTAGCAGTTGGCATTCCAATTCATCCCAAAGGTGTTCAATGGGGTTGAGGTTAGGGCTCTGTGCAGGCCAGTCAAGTTCTTCCACACCAATCTAGACAAACCATTTTTGTATGAACCTTGCTTTGTGCATGGGGGCATTGTCATGCTGAAACAGGAAAGGGCCATCCGCAAACTGTTGCCACAAAGTTGGAAGCACATAATCGTCTAGAATGTCATTGTATGCTGCAGCATTAAGATTTATTTTACTGGAACTAAGTTGCCTGGCCCGAACAATGAAAAATAACCCTGGACCATTATTCCTCCTCCACCAAACTTTACAGTTGGCACTATGCATTGGGGCAGGTAGCGTTCTCCTGGCATCCACCAAACTCAGGTCTGTTCGCCGGACTGCCAGATGGTGAAGAGTGATTCATCACTCCAGACAATGTGTTTTCACTGCTCCAGAGTCCAATGGCAGCGAGCTTTACATCACTCCAGTCGACATTCACATGGCGCATGGTGATCTTAGGCTTGTGTTTCGGCTGCTCAGTCATAGAAAACCATTTCATGAAGCTCCCGATGAACAGTTATTGTGCTGACGTTGCTTCAAGGGGACATTTGGAACTCGGTAGTGAGTGTTGCAACTGAGGACAGATGATATTTACGTGCTTCAGCCTTTGGCGGTCCCGTTCTGTGGGCTTGTGTGGCCTACCACTTTGTGGCTGAGCCATTGTTTCTCCTAGATGTTTCCACTTCACAATAACAGCACTTACAGTTGACCAGGGCAGCTCTAGCAGGGCAGAATAACAGCACCAGGGCAGCTCTAGCAGGACAGAATAACAGCACCAGGGCAGCTCTAGCAGGGCAGAATAACATCACCAGGGCAGCTCTAGCAGGGCAGAATAACATCACCAGGGCAGCTCTAGCAGGGCAGAATAACAGCACCAGGGCAGCTCTAGCTGGGCAGGATAACAGCACCAGGGCAGCTCTAGCTGGGCAGAATAACAGCACCAGGGCAGCTCTAGCTGGGCAGGATAACAGCACCAGGGCAGCTCTAGCAGGGCAGAATAACAGCACCAGGGCAGCTCTAGCTGGGCAGGATAACAGCACCAGGGCAGCTCGAGCAGGGCAGAATAACAGCACCAGAGCAGCTCGAGCAGGGCAGAATAACAGCACCAGGGCAGCTCTCGCAGGGCAGAATAACAGCACCAGGGCAGCTCTCGCAGGGCAGAAATTTGACGAACTGACTTGTGGGAAAGGTGGCATCCTATGACGGAGTGACGTTGAAAGTCACGGAGGTCATCGGTAAGGCCATTCTACTGCTAATGTTTGTTGGCTGGAGTGCCTTTGGGTGGTGGACTATTCTTGATACACACGGGAAATGAGCGTGAAAAACCCCAGCAGTGTTGCAGTTCTTGACACAAACCGGTGAGCCTGGCAACAACCACCATAGCCCGTTCAACGGCACTTCCATCTTTTGTGTTGCCCATTCACCCACTAAATGGCACACATACACAATATATGCCTTAATTATCTTACTGCTTCAAAATCCTTTAACCTGTCTCCTCCCATTCATCTACATTGGTTGAAGTGGATTTAACATCAATAAGGGATTATTGCTTTCACCTGGATTCACCTGGTCAGTCTGTCATGGAAAGATCCGGTGTGTTCCTAATGTTTTGTCCACTCAGTGTACATGTGTGTGTGTGTAGTGTATAGACCACTCACAGTTGATTGACCACCCACAACAGACTGTCCCAGCCCGTAGTGCCCTCATGTTCTAGCTGGTAATCATAGAGGATGAGGAGGCCGCTCAGCATCTCCCGGCTGCCCACGACAGTCGCTACATCCTGAAGAGGAGACGCTGGCCGAGGGAACCGCGTCACTGAGGGGTCAAACAGGAGTCATAGGTTAGGGGTCAAACAGGAGTCATAGGTTAGGGGTCAGGGGTTAAAGGTCAGGGAAGCAAAATACTAGAGATTTTGGGAGAATATGGTAGTCAGAACATAGCAAGGTTACTGGCTTCCAACTTCCTGTGTTTCCTACCCTCTATGGGGGGGGATGTCTCCCTGCAGGGTGAGCCTGTGTGTTTCCTACCATCTATGGGGGGGATGTCTCCCTGCAGGGTGAGCCTGTGTGTTTCCTACCCTCTATGAGGGGGATGTCTCACTGCAGGGTGAGCCTGTGTGTTTCCTACCATCTATGGGGGGGATGTCTCACTGCAGGGTGAGCCTGTGTGTTTCCTACCCTCTATGGGGGGGATGTCTCCCTGCAAGGTGAGCCTGTGTGTTTCCTAGCCTCTATGGGGGGGATGTCTCCCTGCAGGGTGAGCCTGTGTGTTTCCTACCCTCTATAGGGGGGGATGTCTCCCTGCAGGGTGAGCCTGTGTGTTTCCTACCCTCTATGGGGGGGGGATGTCTCCCTGCAGGGTGAGCCTGTGTGTTTCCTACCCTCTATGGGGGGGATGTCTCCCTGCAGGGTGAGCCTGTGTGTTTCCTACCCTCTATGGGGGGATGTCTCCCTGCAGGGTGAGCCTGTGTTTCCTACCCTCTATGGGGGGGATGTCTCGCTGCAGGGTGAGCCTGTGTATTTTCTAACCCCCATTATGGGGGTGTGGGGGGATGTGTCCCTGTAGGGTGAGCCTGTGTGTTTCCTACCCTCTATGGGGGGGGATGTCTCCCTGCAGGGTGAGCCTGTGTGTTTCCTACCCTCTATGGGAGGGGGGGGATGTCTCCCTGCAGGGTGAGCCTGTGTGTTTCCTACCCAATATGGGGGGGGATGTCTCCCTGCAGGGTGAGACTGTGTGTTTCCTACCCAATATGGGGGGGGGGGGGGATGTCTCCCTGCAGGGTGAGACTGTGTGTTTCCTACCCTCTATGGGGGGGATGTCTCCCTGCAGGGTGAGCCTGTGATTCCTACCCTCTATGGGGGGGATGTCTCCCTGCAGGGTGAGCCTGTGTGTGAAGGGAGCGTTCTGGAGCACCACAGAAAAAAGAGGAGGGATGAGAGACTGGAGGGCCGACAGGAACATGTGGAGCTTGTGTTCATCAAGTCCATGTTCACCCTGCTTGGGGGTTGGGGGGATGGGGGGTGGGTAGAGAGAGTAAAATTGGAGAGAGAGAAGGAGGGAGCAAGAGAGAGAGAGACACAGAAATGAAGAGCGACAGAGGAGAGTTAGAGCTTCTCCATCTAGACTGATCAACCTTATTGATCCATTGAGATCAAAAGCACATTTGTTCTTACACATGTCAAATAACCAAAGCCCTGTGGGTCTACCTACCTTGAGAAGTTTCTCTATGCGGGCCAGCAGAGAGGGGATGAGAGTGGTCTGGAGGATTCCCAGCTCTGTGGTCCAGGCAGCGAATGCTGGGATGAACACCTGGTGGATAGCACTGACCACCCTCTCCGATGGGTCACCGAGGGACAACAACATCAACTCAAAACCCTGACCGCAACATGAACACAACACGACCAAAGTCACTATAACATGACCACAGCTCATTTAACCAAACACAAGATCGGTTATAAAAAGCCTTTTTCTAACGCACGTGCACACACACCTGGGAGTACTTGTCGGGGTCGTCGATGTATCCCATGATGATAGCGAGGCTTTTGACCACGGCCTCTCTGACCATGTCTGCCTTGTCTTCAGCCAGCATCTGCTGCAGCATGGACAACACCAGCGAACTACGCATCTCCTTCTGTTAACACAAACACATAGGCAGAGTGAGAACACACACTCAGCTACACGTGTGTATGTGTGTGTGTGTGTGTGTGTCTAACAGGCAGATAAGTACCGGTGTGTGTGTGTATGTATGTGACAGAGAGAGACAGATCGTGTGTGTGCGCGCGAGTCTTACAGGCAGGTAAGGTGCTAAGGCTCCACAGGCCTCTGCTACCAACAACCTCCTCTCTGAATACTTATGGTTGATCTGGAGAGAGAAAGAGAGAGAGGGTCTGTCTTATCACAGTTAAACTACGTTGTTCCTCAAAAGAACAGACATGGAAACAACCACACATTCACAGCCCAGTAAGATGTACAACATCAAAAATGAATACAGCATGGGGACCTGATGGCATCCTAAATGAGATTCTCAAACACACTAGATCAAAATTTCAATTGACTATATTAAAACTGTTTCATTTGATCCTGAGTGTAGGTTATCTCCCTGACATCTGGAATCAAGGCCTCATAACCCCAATCTATAAGAACGGAGACAAATTTGACCCCAACAATTACAGAGGCATTTGTGTGAACAGTAACCTGGGGAAGGTTTTCTGTAGTATTATCAATGTAAGAGTTCTAAACTTCCTTAATAAGCACAATGTCTTGAGTAAAAGCCCAACTGGAGTTATACCAAAACATCACACGACTGATCATATTTACACCCTACACACCCTGATAGATAAACATGTCCACCACAATAATACCAAAACATCACACGACTGATCATATTTACACCCTACACACCCTGATAGATAAACATGTCCACCAAAATAATACCAAAACATCACACGACTGATCATTTTTACACCCTACACACCCTGATAGATAAACATGTCCACCACAATAATACCAAAACATCACACGACTGATCATTTTTACACCCTACACACCCTGATAGATAAACATGTCCACCAAAATAATACCAAAACATCACACGACTGATCATTTTTACACCCTACACACCCTGATAGATAAACATGTCCACCAAAATAATACCAAAATATACGCTTGCTTTATCGACTTACAAAAAGCATTTGATTATTTTTGGCATACATGACTGTTCTACAAAGTTATTGAAAGTGGTGGAGGGGGTAAAACATATGACATAATTAAATCAATGTATACTGGCAACACGTGCAGCATTAAAATTGGCAAGAAAATAACAGAATTCTTTAACCAGGGGCAGGGCCTTCGCCAGGGTTGCAAGCTGAGCCCTGCACTCTTCAATATTTACATCAATGAATTGGCCACTATTCTATAAAATCCTCTGCCCCTGGTGTTAGTCTCCACAATTCAGAGGTTAAATGCCTACTCTTCGCAGATGACCTATGCCTGCTGTCACCCACAGCACATGGCCTACAGCAGAGCCTGGACCTGCTAGAGCAGTACTGTCAGACCTGGGCCCTGGCAATAAACCCCAAAAATACTCAAATCATTTCCAGAGAAGATCCAGATCTGAGGAATTAGACCAAAGTTCTCAAATGGAACAAAATATATAGAGTACTGTCCACACTACAATTACTTAGGTTTAAAAAAAGCTCAACTGGACACCTTAATGAGGCAGTGAATGAACAGACAGAAAGCAAGCAGGGCATTCAAATACCAAACAAATTCAATTACCTGTGGGGTCCAGTTGCAAAACAAGATTTAATCAAATGTGGTCCCCAGCTAAATGTAGTGAAGGAGAAGGGAGAGGACCACACGGCCCAGCTAAATGTAGTGAAGGAGAAGGAAGAGGACCACACGGCCCAGCTAAATGTAGTGAAGGAGAAGGGAGAGGAACACACGGCACAGCTAAATGTAGTGAAGGAGAAGGGAGAGGACCACACGGCACAGCTAAATGTAGTGAAGGAGAAGGGAGAGGAACACATGGCACAGCTAAATGTAGTGAAGGAGAAGGGAGAGGAACACACGGCCCAGCTAAATGTAGTGAAGGAGAAGGGAGAGGAACACACGGCCCAGCTAAATGTAGTGAAGGAGAAGGGAGGGGAACACACGGCACAGCTAAATGTAGTGAAGGAGAAGGGAGGGGAACACATGGCACAGCTAAATGTAGTGAAGGAAAAGGGAGAGGACCACACGGCACAGCTAAATGTAGTGAAGGAGAATGGAGAGGACCACATGGCACAGCTAAATGTAGTGAAGGAGAAGGGAGAGGAACACACGGCCCAGCTAAATGTAGTGAAGGAGAAGGGAGAGGACCACACGGCACAGCTAAATGTAGTGAAGGAGAAGGGAGAGGACCACACGGCCCAGCTAAATGTAGTGAAGGAGAAGGGAGAGGAACACACGGCCCAGCTAAATGTAGTGAAGGAGAAGGGAGAGGACCACACGGCCCAGCTAAATGTAGTGAAGGAGAAGGAAGAGGACCACACGGCCCAGCTAAATGTAGTGAAGGAGAAGGGAGAGGAACACACGGCACAGCTAAATGTAGTGAAGGAGAAGGGAGAGGAACACACGGCCCAGCTAAATGTAGTGAAGGAGAAGGGAGAGGAACACACGGCACAGCTAAATGTAGTGAAGGAGAAGGGAGAGGACCACACGGCACAGCTAAATGTAGTGAAGGAGAAGGGAGAGGAACACACGGCCCAGCTAAATGTAGTGAAGGAGAAGGGAGAGGAACACACGGCCCAGCTAAATGTAGTGAAGGAGAAGGGAGAGGAACACACGGCCCAGCTAAATGTAGTGAAGGAGAAGGGAGGGGAACACACGGCACAGCTAAATGTAGTGAAGGAGAAGGGAGGGGAACACACGGCACAACCCTACAACCTTACAAGAAACATGGCATAGAGGAGACGAACACACTGGTTGCCCTCTAGGTTATAGAGAGCTGGTAGTCCCATCCAGCAAACTACCAGGTGTGAAAAAGGGAAGAGACTCAGGGGGTTTGCAACTGTGGTATATAGCAGACCTAACCCACTCTATTAAATTAATCAAAACAGGAACATTTTACATCTGGCTAGAATTATCCCAACAGAGAAAAAATGTCCTCCTGTGTGCTACCTATATCCCCTCATTAGAATCCCCATACTTTATTGAAGACAGATTCTCCATCCTAGAGGGGGAGATCAATCATTTCCAGACCCAGGGACATGGACTAGTCTGTGGCGACATAAATGCCAGAACTGAACAAGAACCCGACACCCTCAGCACACAGGAGGACAAACACCTACCTGGGGGTGACAGCATTCCCAGCATTCCCTAACCAACAAAAATGGGTCACAACTCCTGCAGCTCTGTTGCATGCTGGGTATGTACATAGTTCATGGTAGGCTTCGAGGGGACTCCTACGGAAGGTACGCCTATAGCTCATCCCTTGGTAGTAGTACTGATTACTTTATCACTGACCTCAACCCAGAGTCTATTAGAGCGTTCAAAGTCAGCCCACTGACACCCCTATCAGAGCACAGCAAAATCACAGTCTACCTGAACAGAGCAATACTCAATTTTGAGGCATCAAAGCCAAAGTAACTGCACAAAATGAAGGACAGTAGTGTAGAAACCTACCAAAAAAAATATTAGGCAATAACAAATTCAAAGAGAAAACAAGACACTCACAGCCAAGGTAAAAATACACGATTCCAACATGGATTGTCTACTCAGGGAAAACAGGGTGATGAACGATACGCTACTAGACATACGTTGTAACATGCGTGAAAATCTAATTTTTTCTGGTATTACTGAGGACGCATCCAATAATCCATAGGGCGCGATCAGAGAATTCATGAAATTCGCATTGAAACTTCCTATATACTCTCTAAACAAGGTGGCTTTCCCAACGAGTACACAGACTTGGAGCTCGGAGCAACAAGACCAAGGGTCCCCGACCGATTGTCGCAAAATTTGAACACTACCAATAAAAGGAGCTGATCAAATCAAATGTATTTATATAGCCCTTTGTACATCAGCTGATATCTCAAAGTGCTGTACAGAAACCCAGCCTAAAACCCCAAACAGCAAGAAATGCAGGTGTAGAAGCACGGGGAAGGGAGCAGAGGAAGGGAGCGAAAAGCAGAGGAAGGGAGCTAAAAGTAGAGGAAGGGAGCAGAGGAAGGGAGCTAAAAGCAGAGGAAGGGAGCTTAAAGCAGAGGAAGGGAGCTTAAAGCAGAGGAAGGGAGCTTAAAGCAGAGGAAGGGAGCAGAGGAAGGGAGCAGAGGAAGGGAGCTAAAAGCAGAGGAAGGGAGCAGAGGAAGGGAGCTAAAAGCAGAGGAAGGGAGCTTAAAGCAGAGGAAGGGAGCTTAAAGCAGAGGAAGGGAGCAGAGGAAGGGAGCAGAGGAAGGGAGCAGAGGAAGGGAGCTTAAAGCAAAGGAAGGGAGCTTAAAGCAGAGGAAGGGAGCTTAAAGCAGAGGAAGGGAGCAGATGAAGGGAGCTAAAAGCAGAGGAAGGGAGCAGAGGAAGGGAGCAGAGGAAGGGAGCTTAAAGCAGAGGAAGGGAGCTTAAAGCAGAGGAAGGGAGCAGATGAAGGGAGCTAAAAGCAGAGGAAGGGAGCTTAAAGCAGATGAATGTAAATGAAGGGAGCTAAAAGCAGAGGAAGGGAGCAGAGGAAGGGAGCAGAGGAAGGGAGCGAAAAGTAGAGGAAGGGAGCAGAGGAAGGGAGCTAAAAGCAGAGGAAGGGAGCTTAAAGCAGAGGAAGGGAGCTTAAAGCCGAGGAAGGGAGCAGAGGAAGGGAGCAGAGGAAGGGAGCTAAAAGCAGAGGAAGGGAACAGAGGAAGGGAGCTAAAAGCAGAGGAAGGGAGCTTAAAGCAGAGGAAGGGAGCAGAGGAAGGGAGCTAAAAGCAGAGGAAGGGAGCAGAGGAAGGGAGCAGAGGAAGGGAGCTTAAAGCAGAGGAAGGGAGCTTAAAGCAGAGGAAGGGAGCAGATGAAGGGAGCTAAAAGCAGAGGAAGGGAGCTAAAAGCAGAGGAAGGGAGCTAAAAGCAGAGGAAGGGAGCTTAAAGCAGAGGAAGGGAGCAGAGGAAGGGAGCTAAAAGCAGAGGAAGGGAGCAGAGGAAGGGAGCAGAGGAAGGGAGCTTAAAGCAGAGGAAGGGAGCTTAAAGCAGAGGAAGGGAGCAGATGAAGGGAGCTAAAAGCAGAGGAAGGGAGCTAAAAGCAGAGGAAGGGAGCAGAGGAAGGGAGCAGAGGAAGGGAGCTTAAAGCAGAGGAAGGGAGCTTAAAGCAGAGGAAGGGAGCAGATGAAGGGAGCTAAAAGCAGAGGAAGGGAGCTTAAAGCAGAGGAAGGGAGCTAAAAGCAGAGGAAGGGAGCTAAAAGCAGAGGAACGGAGCCAAGGAAGGGAGCTAAAAGCAGAGAAAGGGAGCTTAAAGCAGAGGAAGGGAGCTTAAAGCAGAGGAAGGGAGCTTAAAGCAGAGGAAGGGAGCTTAAAGCAGAGGAAGGGAGCAGAGGAAGGGAGCTAAAAGCAGAGGAAGGGAGCTTAAAGCAGAGGAAGGGAGCTTAAAGCAGAGGAAGGGAGCTTAAAGCAGAGGAAGGGAGCTTAAAGCAGAGGAAGGGAGCAGAGGAAGGGAGCTAAAAGCAGAGGAAGGGAGCTTAAAGCAGAGGAAGGGAGCTTAAAGCAGAGGAAGGGAGCTAAAAGCAGAGGAAGGGAGCTAAAAGCAGAGGAAGGGAGCTTAAAGCAGAGGAAGGGAGCTAAAAGCAGAGGAAGGGAGCAGAGGAAGGGAGCTAAAAGCAGAGGAAGGGAGCAGAGGAAGGGAGCTATAAGCAGAGGAAGGGAACAGAGGAAGGGAGCTTAAAGCAGAGGAAGGGAGCTAAAAGCAGAGGAAGGGAGCTAAAAGCAGAGGAAGGGAGCTTAAAGCAGAGGAAGGGAGCTAAAAGCAGAGGAAGGGAGCTAAAAGCAGAGGAAGGGAGCTTAAAGCAGAGGAAGGGAGCTTAAAGCAGAGGAAGGGAGCTAAAAGCAGAGGAAGGGAGCTAAAAGGGACCAAATTCAGTCTCAATGACCAAGGGAGATAAACAAACGTTGGAGTAGACTGTATCCGGTACAAAGACCGCAATGGATGGATGGTAGGTGTGCTTTTCTCATTGTGGACTAACTCTTTATAGATGGACAGCTATTCCCAGACAGATCCATAACACTGTGGCTGTACTAGATTATACAGGGATTTCAGGTTACGGAAAACAAAGGTATGGGAACTGTTTAAAATATCTGAACATTATGAAGGGAATATGAACACACACGTACTCAACTACATGCTTGCTTACACATGTGGACTTATACATACACACACCTGATCTCGCTCTCTTCTCTTCTCTCTCTCTCTAATGTCGAGAACTGTTTTATAATTTAATGTGTTTATTGTTTGTCTCTTTTTTTATGTATTTGTCTACATGTTTATATATGTTTACAACAAGCAAGGGGAAGATATCAGAATAGGGGCATTGGAATACATGGATGGAATATAATTGTACTGTAGTAAAGCCGTCTCTAGAGCAAAGCAAGGTCTCTTTCATGATCATGTGAAACGTCAATTGTTATGGAAATGCTGAGGTGTGTTTTTCAATGATGTTAAAGGTAATTATGATGCAGATATGATGGTGTTACGATATGGATTACAATAATGAATATTAATGCTACACGCACTACATGGCACACACATAGACACTCAAACATGCAAATTGGCAGAGTTAATATTCATTTGGACATCACACATTATAGTCTAAGTCTTATACAGACATCATAAACACTCATTATATCATATTCAATATCATACACAGCAACCTACTCAGATTTGTTACACGCATAATTTGTCTCAATTTTCTAACATCTGTTTGCCTGACTCACAGGCAAACAGGCAAGGGAATAAAACAAATATTGCTAGAACCTGTTTCTTGAATTCTAAATATCAGACATTTGAAAGCTCTAGTTTTGACCTTCATAACACCTCTGATGGCAGTAACTTTACAAGCACTAATTATGGTAAATTTAGCCAGAGAATAGTATCTAGTTGGTAAGGGATGAGTATAGCCAGTTATAATTGTAATGATTTGGCAGATTATAAAAAAAGATGATCAGTCTTTATGTGGCTAAAAGAAAAGGAATATAACATATACTGTTTACAGGAAACTCAATAAATCCTTAGATGAAGCTGCGTTTAAAAAGGAATGGGGTGGTGAAATCATTTTCTGTCATGGACAAAGGAACTCAAAGGGTGTGATGATATTAAGTAACAAAAAATTAGATCTGGATGTGCAAATAATCAGGAATGATTCACAAGGAAGGTGGATCTTTTTGAATATGAAAGTGGACGAAGAAGAGCATTGGCTCATTAATCTATATTGTCCAAATCAGCATGATCCACACTTCTTCGAAAACATTTATACCAATTTATTGAACTTACAGGCAACAAATGATCTAATCATTATGGTAGGAGACTATAACACAGTGTTAAGTACCTCAATGGACCTTAAAGGTAATCACTCTACAAACTATCATCACGTGCCCTTAAGGAAATCACAAATATTATGGACACATTAGAAATAGTGGATATTTGGAGACTAAAAAACCCCGACCCGGTGAGATATACATGGAGGACACTTAATCAAGCTAGTCGTCTTGACTACTTTCTTGTCTCTTTCAAAGGTTAAAAAAGTTAATAGGAGAGAGACAGAATGCGATCGGATCATCATCTAATTGGTATTCACATAACTCTTATAGATTTTCCACCTGGACGGAGATATTGGACATTTAATCAAAGTTTACTGGAGAACAACTTATTTTGAACTAAGACAAAATAACAAATAACTGAATTTTTCCAGTATAATATAGGTTCAGAAAACCCCCCTATTGCTTGGGATACCTTTAAAATGTACCTTCAGGGGTCATTCAATTCAATATTCATCAATAATAAAAAAGCAGTTTCTGGCTAAAGAGACAAGACTAACAAGGGAAATCCATGAACTAATAGTACAGGTAGATAGCAATAAAAACGATACTATAGAGATACAAAATAAGTTAGAGGAAAAACAAAAAGAACTGGTGGAACTTATTCAAGAACGATCGAATGAAATATAATACAAAAATAAAGCAAACTGGATGGAATATGGAGAAAAATGCACAAAATTCTAAGCTAATTATTTTAGACAGATGTTCTTTTCCATCTCATCCTCTCCCACTGAATGAAGAGTACGGTAAGGAATTCTTTCCAAATAATAAAAAAAATTAAAATTAACAAAATATACAGAAAGATCAGTGTGAAGGCCAAATTACAGAGGAAGAACTTTGAGGCTATTAAATCCTTTCAGTCTAGAAAAACCCCAGGGCTTGATGGCATACCGGTAGAGGTTTATCAAGTATTCTTTGATATACTAAAAGCTCCATTATTAGATTGTTTTAACTACTCCTATAGAAATGGTAGTCTGTTAGGTACTCAGCAGGAAGGTCTAATTTCTCTATTATTAAAACAAGACCAAGATGGCAAATATAAAGACCCAGTCCAAAAAACTGGAGGCCCCTTATACTTCAATGTGGTGATGCAAAAATACTAGCAAAATGCATAGCACTCAGAATTAAAAGGGTTTTTACCAGGTATTGTTCATCCTGATCAGACGTTTTTTTTTTACATGGACATAATATACGACAACTACTAGAAATAATAGAACATCATGAAACATAAGAAGCCAGGAATGGTATTTATAGCAGACTTTGAAAAGGCTTTTCATAATGTAATACTGGATTTTATTTATAAATGCCTGGATTTTTTCAATTTCGGTAATTCTCTAATAAAATGGGTCAAATGTATAGCACAGGTGTAAAATAGTAAATAACAGCTACTTCTCAGAGAGTTTTGAATTGTCAAGAGGAGTTAAACAAGGGTGTCCACTGTCACCATATCTATTCGTTATGGCCATGAAAATGCTAGCTATTAACCTCTTGATGCTAACCTCTTCATTTTTGGATAAAAAGACGTGCCGTTTTAAGCGCAATATTTTGTCACAAAAAGATGCTCGACTATGCATATAATTGATAGCTTTGGAAAGAAAACACTCTGACGTTTCCAGAACTGCAAAGATATTGTCTGTGATTGCCCCAGAACAGATGCTACAGGCAAAACCAAGATAAAAATTCAACCAGGAAATGAGCAGGATTTTTGAGGCTCTGTTTTTCATTGCCTACTTATATGGCTGTGAATGCGCAAGGAATGAGCCTGCCCGATCTATCGTTTCCTCAAGGTGTCTACAGCATTGTGACGTATTTGTAGGCATATCATTGGAAGATTGACCATAAGAGACTACATTTGCCAGGTGTCTGCCCGGTGTCCTCCGTCGAAATTGGTGCATCATCTTTCAACTGCACTTCTTTTTCCAAGCGATTCACCGGAGAAAGGAGACGAACGATATATCAATGAAGAGATATGTGAAAAACACATTGAGGATTGATTCTGAACAGCGTTTGCCGTGTTTCAGTCGATATTATGGAGTTAATTGGGAAAACAGTTCACCGTTTTGATGACTGAATTTTCGTTTTCTTTTTGGTACCCAAACGTGATGTACAAAACGGAGCGATTTCTCCTACACAAAGAATCTTTCAGGAAAAACTGAACATTTGCTATGTAACTGAGAGTCTCCTCATTGAAAACATCCGAAGTTCTTCACAGGTAAATGATTTTTATTTGAATCCTTTTCTGGTTTTTGTGCCAATGTTGCCCGCTAAATGCTACGCTAAATGCTACGCTAGCTATCAATACTCTTACACAAATGCTTGTTTTGCTATGGTTCAAAAGCATATTTTGAAAATCTGAGATGACAGTGTTGTTAAGAAAAGGCTAAGCTTGAGAGCTAGAACATTCATTTCATTTCATTTGCGATTTTCATAAATAGTCAACGTTACGTTATGCTAATGAGCTTGAGGCTATAACTGGATACAGGTTTTTTTCATAGCCAAACGTGAACAAAACGGAGCGATTTGTCCTACACAAATAATAATTTTTTGAAAAACTGAACATTTGCTATCTAACTGAGAGTCTCCTCATTGAAAACATCTGAAGTTCTTCAAAGGTAAATGATTTTATTTGAATGATTTTCTTGTTTTTGTGAAATTGTTGCTGGCTGAATTCTAGGCTTATAGCTATGCTAGCTATCAATACTCTTACACAAATGCTTGTTTAGCTATGGTTGAAAAGCATATTTTGAAAATCTGAGATGACAGTGTTGTTAACAAAAGTCTAAGCTTGAGAGCAAATATATTTATTTAATTTCATTTGCGATTTTCATGAATAGTTAACGTTGCGTTATGCTAATGAGCTTGAGGCTATAAATAGAATCCCGGATCCGGGATTGCTCGACGCAAGAAGTTAAAATCAGATCAAATAACAACATTAGAGGATTAGAAATACAAGGCTTAAAAACAAAGGTGTCCATGTATGCCGATGACTCAAGTTTTATGTTAAGTCCGCAAGCTAGATAACTTTCATGTACTCTCTGGACTAAAATCTAATTATGATAACTGTACAATATTATATATTGGATCCTGAAAAAAAATACAACTTTTACATTACCTTGCAGCTAACCTATAAAATGGGCTGATGGTGAAGTAGGAGAGAAAGAGAGAGAAAAGGAGGAAGGAGTAGATACCTGTTCCCAGCATTGTGGTAGGAGTTCAGCCTCAACTCTGGTAGGACCAACATGTCTGGCAAAGGCCACACAACCTGTTAGGATCATCCGCCTATAGACATACAAACACAACCTGTTAAGATTACCTACCTATAGACACAACCTGTTAGGATCACCTACCTATAGACACAACCTGTTAGGATCATCTACCTATAGACACAACCTGTTAGGATCATCTACCTATAGACACACAGACACAACCTGTAGTTAATAAACACACACACACCATCAAGACCATATATGATCATCAGTCTAGAAACACAGAGATAACAGCTAGGTATAAAAACCGACACCTCTGTTCGTCGTCAGGTCTCTTGATGAGGTTGAAGAGGATGTGAAGGAGCTGGTCTCTCTCTTTAGGCTCTGGGTGGAGACATGCCGTACACAGGATAAGAGGAATCAACTCCTAGAGAGAGAGGGGGATGGAGAGAGAGAGAGAGAGGGGGATGGAGAGCGAGAAAGAGAGGGGGATGGAGAGAGAGCGAGGGATGGAGAGAGAGAGCGAGGGATGGAGAGAGAGAGATTGAGAGAGAGGGATGGAGGGAGAAAGAGGGATGGAGGGAGAGAGAGAGAGGGATGGAGGGAGAGAGAGAGGGATGGAGAGAGAGAGAGGGATGGAGAGAGAGAGAGGGATGGAGAGAGAGAGAGGGATGGAGAGAGAAAGAGGGATGGAGAGAGAAAGAGGGATGGAGAGAGAGAGAGAGGGATGGAGAGAGAGAGAAAGAGAGGGGCATGGATAGAGATCAGCTTGGAGTTGTGGCTCTTTGGTTTAAGCAGAGGGTGGGGCAGTCAAACAGCACAGAAAGGGTTTGCAGGCCAGGGGTGGGTGTGGGGGCAAAGGTTAAGAGAGAGGGAGTTAACAACAACACTGTAATCCTCAACAGAAACAGAACGATGGTCAAATGAACTGGAAAAGATGTGCAGTTTTTATGTACATCCATGTATCAATGTCTCATGGTTTTATAATATGAATGACTGGTACCCCTTGGTTTAGACCAAGTTACTACTGAACAGTAAAGGTCGTGTGAAGTTCATAGGAGAACCAGCCTGGAGAGAGAGAGAACAAAAACTAAAGCATAGTTCCAGGATGGGACGGGCAGATGGTCAAACTGTGGTTAGCTCTACTTTCCTACAGGATACACTGTTAAAAACAAAGTTCAAAATATATTTTCTTTTTTGAAACCAGCAGGGTTTTCCAGCAAGGTTTCATATTTTCCTGCTGAGGGTTGGCAGAACAACAAAATAAAACTAAAGACGGCCTATAGTGAGAGGGGCTGGGGGATGGAGGGGGAGACCTGAAATGATTCCTCAGCATACGCTGGATGTCTGTAGATGCTGAGTACAACTGTCATTCATTCAAATACATATATGATGTGCTTCACACTCAACACAAGCCCCAGAGACAGATTAACAACTGTTGTGATGTGTGTTCACCAACTGTTAGAAAAAAATTCAAATTCGAATTTGAGCGAGACAGTTAACCCCACAACAACTTCTCCCTGGACGACGATTAAGGCAGCCGGGGGGCCCCCCCCCCACCCACAGACACATTTTGGTTAAATGCATTCAGTTGTGCAACTGACTAGATATCCCTTTCCCTACTTCAACCTTGTTCTATTCCAGAACCAGTGAACCCTATATGACATTGTTCTATTCCAGAACCAGTGAACCCTATATGACATTGTTCTATTCCAGAACCAGTGAACCCTATATGACATTGTTCTATTCCAGAACCAGTGAACCCTATATGACATTGTTCTATTCCAGAACCAGTGAACCCTATATGACATTGTTCTATTCCAGAACCAGTGAACCCTATATGACATTGTTCTATTCCAGAACCAGTGAACCCTATATGACATTGTTCTATTCCAGAACCAGTGAAGTCAACCCTATATTTAAACCAGGGGTGGCCAACTAGGACCTATTGCAGAGTGACACCATGGTAACATATTTAAACCAGGGGTGGCCAACTACAACCTATTGCAGAGTGACAACATGGTAACATATTTAAACCAGGGGTGGCCAACTACAACCTATTGCAGAGTGACACCATGGTAACTGTTACGTTCCCCAGTTTATGTGTTGTAGTTTGTGTATTTGCATGTGCTTATTTTAGGAAATGGCTTCCTGAAATCCCTCAAGCAGCTGATTGGTCGACTCCATGGCTAATTGGAGAGTTGACCCCACCCCCTCGTCAAGACGCAGCTGTCTCCAATTACCCATTCATTCTGAAGCTATATAAATGCCAGTGTTCTGTTTAGGAGAGAGATTTTGCTGGGCTGAGAGTTGGTATGTTTTGTGAGTTTGTTGCTCAGATAGAGCTTATTTGATGTCCTTTGTTTCTTAGTTTGTTTGTGAAATTGTTTAATATTCTGTTTCATTTGTTCCCAGGGGGGAAGGGGAAGGCACCTAGGGAGTGCTTAGGCAAGAGGCCATTGGGCATACATATACCCGTAGCATATTCGCTGTCTAGGCACACTAGGTAAGACCTGGGCGGACAACCCCCTTGTATTTTGGTTAGGGCACCAGGTGGCGCTAAATTAGGTAAGTAGTGGGTAGGCAGGTAAGATAGGAGAGGGGGGGCTTTGAGATTTACTTTCTTTGCTTTGGTTCCGTCCAGACCCTTTTCCCCATATTACCGTGTGAAGGAATAAAGTCCTGGTAAACAGTACCACATTCTGCCTGTTGTCATTCATTCTTGCACCTACAGTCCATACCTTTTTCACTTCACGGAGAGTTTAGTTGTAGCAGGGTGTTGCGTTCCCTCTTCATAGAGGCGTGCGTAACAGTAACATATTTAAACCAGGGGTGGCCAACTACAACCTATTGCAGAGTGACACCATGGTAACATATTTAAACCAGGGGTGGCCAACTACGACCTATTGCAGAGTGACACCATGGTAACATATTTAAACCAGGGGTGGCCAACTACGACCTATTGCAGAGTGACACCATGGTAACATATTTAAACCAGGGGTGGCCAACTACGACCTGTTGCAGAGTGACACCATGTTCAGTGCAAATTAAGTCATTTTAGACTTGAGATGCATCCCAGTCACTTTAATGTTTACATTACTGATATCACATCTACAGCGAGGAGAACAAGTATTTGATAACCTGCAAAATCGGCAGTGTTTCCTACTTACAAAGCATGTAGAGGTCTGCAATTTTTATCATAGGTACACTTCAACTGTGAGAGACGGAATCTAAAACAAAAATCCAGAAAATCACATTGTATGATTTAAGTAATTCATTTGCATTTTATTGCATGACATCAGAAAAATAAATCAGAAAAGCAGAACTTAATATTTGGTACAGAAACCTCTATTTTTGTCTCATCAGACATGACCTTCACCCATTCCTCCTCTGGATCATCCAGATGGTCAGATGGACATGCGCTGCCTTGAGCAGGGGACCTTGCGTGCGCTGCAGGATGTTTTTCTTTGAGACTGTGGTCCCAGCTTCAGGTCATTGACCAGGTCCTGCCGTGTAGTTCTGGGCTGATCCCTCACCTTCCTCATGATCATTGATGCACCACCAGGTGAGATCTTGCATGGAGCCCCAGACCGAGGGTGATTGACCGTCATCTTGAACTTCTTCCATTTTCTAATAATTGTTGTTGCCTTCTCACCAAGCTGATTGCCTATTGTCCTGTAGCCCATCCAAACCTTGTGCAGGTCTACAATTTTATCCCTGACGTTCTTACACACTCTCTGGTCTTGGCCATTGTGGAGAGGTTGGAGTCTGTTTGAGTGTGTGGACAGGTGTCTTTTATACAGGTATAGAGTTCAAACAGGTGCAGTTAATACAGGTAATGAGTGGAGTACAGGAGGGCTTCTTAAAGAAAAACTAACAGGTCTGTGTGAGCCGGAATTATTACTGGTTGGTAGGTGATCAAATACTTATGTCATGCAAAGGGTATATAACAAAGTATTGAGATAAACTTTTGTTATTGACCAAATACTTATTTTCCACCATAATTTGCAAATAAATTCATTTAAAAAATCCTACAATGTGATTTTCTGGATTTTTTTCCCTCATTTTGTCTGTCATAGTTGAAGTGTACCTATGATGAAAATTACAGGTCTCTCTCATATTTTTAAGTGGGAGAACTTGCACAATTGGTGGCTGACAGTCAAAGTCAAATGTCTTTTGTTCCTAGTCACATGTCCATGGTGTGGAGAGTGTAGAACTTAAAAGGTGTGTCTTTGAGCTGGCAGTGGGAGGCCTACAAACAGTAGGAGCACAAAGGTGTGTGTGTTGATTCTGGCTGTCTAACGGACACAGAACAAAGTCCCCTGCCACCGAGGCAGAACAATCTCTTTTCTTCATCTGGTTTTTCATACATTTTTGGTGGGAAGCCAGATTCTTCATAACTGTCAGTAGATCATTTAAACAATAACTGTGATATGCAAATCACATGGACTGTGTGGTGAGCCCACCTGACTCCACCAACCACTCCTCTGCACACACCACACTGTCACACACAAACACACCACACTGTCACACACAAACACACCACAGTGTCACACACAAACCCACCATAGTGTCACACACAAACCCACCAGTGTCACACACAAACCCACAATAGTGTCACACACAAACCCACACACCACAATCCCATAGATGAGGTCGAACCATAGCGGACTTCAACAAGCAATAGACTAAAGGTGTCTACGTGCTCCCAGTCGAAACGGTTTGGTAGAGTTTGTGCGTACAGTTGAAGTCGGAAGTTTACATACACCTTAGCCAAATACATTTAAACTGAGTTTTTCCACAATCCCTGACATTTAATCCTCGTAAAAATTCCCTGTCTTAGGTCAGTTAGGACCACCGCTTTATTTTAAGAATGTGAAATGTCAGAATAATAGTAGAGAGAATGATTTCAGCTTTCATTTCTTTCATCACATTCCCAGTGGGTCAGAAGTCTACATACTCCATTAGTATTTGGTAGCATTGCCTTTATACATTTGTTTAACTTGGGTCAAACGTTTCAGGTAGCTTTCAACAAGTTTCCCAAAATAAGTTGGGTGAATATTGGCCCATTCCTCTTGACAGAGCTGGTGTAACTGAGTCTGGTTTGTAGGCCTCCTTGCTCGCACATGCTTTTTCAGTTCTGCCCACAAGTTTTCTATAGGGTTGAGGTCAGGACTTTGTGATGGCCACCCCAATACCTTGACTTAGTTGTCCTTAAACCATTTTGTCACAACTTTGGAAGTATGCTTGGGGTCAATGTACATTTGGAAGACCCAATTTGCGACCAACATTTAACTTCCTGACTGATGTCTTAAGATGTTGCTTCAATATATCTACATAATTTTCCTCCCTCATTATGCCATCTATTTGTGAAGTGCACCAGTCCCTCCTGCAGCAAAGCAACCCCACAACATGATGCTGCCACCCCCGTGGTTCACGGTTGGGATGGTGTTCTTCGGCTTGCAAGCCTTCCCCTTTTTCCTCCAAAGATAATGATGGTCACTATGGTCAATCAGTTTCATCAGACCAGAGGACATTTCTCCAAAAAGTATAATCTTGGTCCCCATGTGCAGTTGCAAACCGTAGTCTGGCATTTTTATGGCGGTTTTGGAGCAGTGGCTTCTTCCTTGCTGAGTGGCCTTTCAGGTTATGTCGATATAGGACTCGTTTTACTGTGGATATAGATACTTTTGTACCTGTTTACACCAGTATCTTCACAAGGTCCTTTGCTGTTGTTCTGGGATTGATTTACACTTTTCGCACCAAAATACATTCATCTCTAGGAGCCAGAACGTGTCTCCTTCCTGAGTGGTATGACAGCTGCGTGGTCCCATGGTGTTTATACTTGCATACTATTGTTTGTACAGATGAACGTGGTACCTTCAGGTGTTTGGAAATTGCTCCCAAGGATGAACCAGACTTGTGGAGGTCTACAATTTTTTTCTGACGTCTTGACTGATTTCTTTTGATTTTCCGATGTCAAGCAAAGAGGCACTGAGTTTGAAGGTTGGCCTTGAAATACATCCACAGGTACACCTCCAATTGACTCAAATTACGTCAATTAGCCTATCAGTAGCTTCTAAAGCCATGACATAATTTTCTGGAATTTTCCAAGCTTTTTAAAGGCACAGTCAACTTAGTGTATGTAAACTTATGACCCACTGGAATTGTGATACAGTGAATTATAAGTGAAATAATCTGTCTGTAAACAATAGTTGGAAAAATGACTTGTGTCATGTACAAAGTTGATGTCCTGACCAACTTGCCAAAACTACAGTTTGTTAACAAGAAATGTGTGGAGTTGTTGAAAAACTAGTTTTAATGACTCCAACTTAAGTGTATGTAAACTTCAGACTTCAACTGTATATTATGATGACATTTTGTGAGGGTTTTGTTGGTTTTGGACATCGGTGGGTTTTTTGGGCTGTTCTGACACATACATTTTTTTCTGGATGCAAGCTCAAGTTCAGAGCCGAAGTCCACGTTCATTCGTCAGTGATTGGTCAACAGTAGGGATTCTTCAATAAAGTATTTGTTGTCTTTCCACAAGGAGCGACTCATTTTCATGCACATTTTTTTTCTTTGAGAAATACTGCACCAAACACCTTAGTGAGATGGAAAATTACACAACTAAGATCTCCTCTGCAAAAAACATCCAAATGAATGACAACTCCAGAAATCTATCTTAGATTAATTCTGACTATTTTAAGGAAGTGTATACTGGCTACTGCACATCAAGATGGACAAACAGCTTTTTCAGTGGTGGAAGTTGGAGTCTTGTTTTAAAGTGTAATGCCGTTGATTGTTGATGTCATGGAACATGGGGCTGACATCCAGTATACTACCTTTTCTTACCTCAACATAGTGTGAAATACACATACAAACAGTAGCCTAAATGTAGGATCATGCGGGAGATTCTGGATCTATCCCCTACAGGCATTACAATGGCGTTCTCATTGTTTTGGTCGAGTTCGATTGATCCCTTTACCGCATATATACACAAGCAATCTTAATTATTGAAACTAGCCATTACCCCTAACGGCAGGTAGCCTAGTGGTCAGAGCGTTGGACTAGTAACCGAAAGGTCGAATCCCCGACCTGACAAGGTAAAAATCTGTCATTCTGCCCTGAACAAGGCAGTTAACCCACTGTTCCTAGGCCGTCATTGTAAATAAGAATTGGTTCTTAACTTAACTAGTTAAACATAAGCTTTTTCATACATTATCAAAATACTAGCATGGCTTTGTCCTGCTTGACTTTCAGATGAGACTGATGTGTGTTTGTAGCCAGTGGTGTGGGCCTGTGTTACACCTGGATGTGAGGTCAGGTGAGGTCATGCAAATGTGGGCGTGTCCAACTCACCTGGCACAGGTGTGCAACCATTCTCTAGGAGCAGAGAGGCATGCACAGAGCGAGACAATGAGCGAGAGTGAAAGAAAGACAAAAGAGAAAGCAAGAGGACAAAAAAGTGGAAGAGAGGGGTAAGGAGAGATGAGAATTTGTGAAAAACAGTGGAGACAGATGTTGAATTCAAAACTAAAGACAGAAAGAAGCCCGTGTTGATGGGAGGATGGGGGAGGAGGGGGGAGATGAGAGGGAGGTACCTCTCGTTTGGCCAGGAGGACATTGGGGACGATGTGAGGGAGACAGCGACCCAACATTAGCATCACACTCTCCTGATTGTCTGCTATCCTCGACACCTAAGAGGGGGAAGAGAAGGCTAATATTAAAGAGCGAAATACACATTTTGATATTTCACTGCTCTGAGGACTACATAGTTCAATGGTTTCAATAGTAATATAATATACTCTTAAACATAGAAAGCTGACATGATGGTCATGTGACTGATTAGGGGTGACCTCTGACCTCTGCCCCCAGACGACTGTCAGCTGACATCTTACAAAAGGACAACAGGGCCTGCTGGAATGCTGGTGACAACTTCCTGTCAATAAACACAAGGCGAAAAGACGAGTGCAATCAAGCTCATTCCAGTCAAGAGAAATAGAGTGAGTGTTTATTAAAGGCCACGAGCTCCATCTACAGGTCACACTGAGAAACTACACTATGTCTTCAGACTAACCTGTTGGGCTGGTCAAACACCACCGTCCCTCTGCACTTCAGCTTGGCATGGGGTTGTGTAGAGGTGTGTGTAGGGGAACTGACGGTCTGAGTGGGGGGGTTGCTCTCAGTGTGGGGCTTGTCAGGTTCTGAGGCTCTCCTGTGGTACTGACCGTTGTCCAGGGGGGACCGGGGAGGGGGAGGTGTGGATGAGGAGGAGAGGGAGTTGAGATGTGAGCCCTGGTCAGGAGGAGTGGGGGACACAGTCCTTCTCAGGCTTTGGATCTCACTGGAGGAGAGAGAAAATAAATCAGAATAGCTGTAAAGTTGTAAGGATTGGACAGAGCACTGACTGAATAGGCCCTGGGTAGACAGAGTGCTGATTGCTGAAATGACAGTTCAAAGTTCAAGGGATAAAGGTCACATGCTGTGGCAGTGACATTTTCAAATCTAGCATCTGTGACCACATAGGGTGGAGTGTAGAGCCCATCCTCTCTCAACACACACCTCTGTAGTTTCTTGATCTGGTCAGCCAGACACTGTTTTTCCTCGTTCAGTAGACTGATCTGATACTCAAACTCCTCAACCATCTCAGTGTGCTGCTGAAAGAGAGACAGAGAAGAGGATTTGAGTAAACATTGTGAATGGAGAGAAGGTGTGTAGACTAAATCAGTCTGAGTGGATTGTTTAGAGCTCTCTCTCTCTCTCTCGCTCGCTCTCCTACCTGCTGCAAGAGATCAGGTTTATGGACAATGTAGTTCCCAGTGAGCTCGCTTGCCTCCACCCCCACGGATACATCTACTGTATCCCGCGGCGACGGAAGGGCGGAGCCACAGTTCCTGTAGATCTGTAATAGATCAGGAGGCTTCGGAATGTTCAGGCCCACGTCGTCCCACAACTCAAAGTCCTGAACGACCGTACAAGATGGGATGATATAAGGCTCTATACAGTATATAAACATAAAGCACATTAAATGCTTGAGCGACAAATCAAACATTACCTGGTCATCGTTTTCATCAGAGAATGTGATGGCCGACAGTTTATACTCATTCTTTAATAAATATTCATTCACAAGAAAATTTAAGGCTCGCTTCTCCAGTGGGCGGATGGGTTCCTAAGAGTATAGAGACAGATGAAACATCAATCAACTCGAAAAGTCGTGTTTTTCAACAAACTGTAATTTTGAAGAAACATCGCTGCAGTGGTACTCCACAACTGCACTTCATACAGTGACTAACAACGTGTAGGAGAGAGTCCGGCCTACCTGAATCTCAGGATTTGATTTGTAGTTCTTGTTTCTCTCCTGAGTGTCGCTCTCTAGAAAGACAAAGCAACAGAACAGATGAACCCTTCCATCCCAGTGAAAGAGGGGAGGAGCTAGAGAGAAGCTCCATAAAAAAGGGAGAGAAGCTCCATAAAAAGGGAGAGAAGCTCCATAAAAGGGAGAGAAGCTCCATAAAAAGGGAGAGGTGGAGAGAAGCCCCGTTAAAAGGGAGAGGTGGAGAGAAGCCCCGTTAAAAGGGAGAGGTGATGAGAAGCCCCGTTAAAAGGGAGAGGTGGAGAGAAGCCCCGTTAAAAGGGAGAGGTGGAGAGAAGCCCCGTTAAAAGGGAGAGGTGGAGAGAAGCTCCATAAAAAAGGGAGAGGTGGAGAGAAGCCCCGTTAAAAGGGAGAGGTGGAGAGAAGCCCCGTTAAAAGGGAGAGGTGGAGAGAAGCCCCGTTAAAAGGGAGAGGTGGAGAGAAGCTCCATAAAAAAGGGAGAGGTGGAGAGAAGCCCCGTTAAAAGGGAGAGGTGGAGAGAAGCTCCATAAAAAGGGAGAGGTGGAGAGAAGCCCCGTTAAAAGGGAGAGGTGGAGAGAAGCCCCGTTAAAAGGGAGAGGTGGAGAGAAGCCCGTTAAAAGGGAGAGGTGGAGAGAAGCCCCGTTAAAAGGGAGAGGTGGAGAGAAGCCCCGTTAAAAGGGAGAGGTGGAGAGAAGCCCCGTTAAAAGGGAGAGGTGGAGAGAAGCTCCATAAAAAGGGAGAGGTGGAGAGAAGCCCCGTTAAAAGGGAGAGGTGGAGAGAAGCCCCGTTAAAAGGGAGAGGTGGAGAGAAGCCCCGTTAAAAGGGAGAGGTGGAGAGAAGCTCCATAAAAAAGGGAGAGGTGGAGAGAAGCTCCATAAAAAAGGGAGAGGTGGAGAGAAGCTCCATAAAAAGGGAGAGGTGGAGAGAAGCTCCATAAAAAGGGAGAGGTGGAGAGAAGCCCCGTTAAAAGGGAGAGGTGGAGAGAAGCTCCATAAAAAAGGGAGAGGTGGAGAGAAGCTCCATAAAAAAGGGAGAGGTGGAGAGAAGCTCCATAAAAAAGGGAGAGGTGGAGAGAAGCTCCATAAAAAGGGAGAGGTGGAGAGAAGCTCCATAAAAAGGGAGAGGTGGAGAGAAGCTCCATAAAAAGGGAGAGGTGGAGAGAAGCCCCGTTAAAAGGGAGAGGTGGAGAGAAGCCCTGTTAAAAGGGAGAGGTGGAGAGAAGCCCCGTTAAAAGGGAGAGGTGGAGAGAAGCCCCGTTAAAAGGGAGAGATGGAGAGAGGGATGACATGAAGGAGTAGAAGTGTTAAGTACGCCACCTGCTGCCTGAGTCAAGTTGGCGCGCAGAGCCTGAATGGTCTCCTTGGCTTTCCGTAGCTCAAACTCCAGCACTGGACAGGAAGTGACATCACAACACACAGGAAGGAAATGCATCCAACCAAGGAGAAGGAACAAACAAACAAAAAAAAAATGACCAAAAGAACAGCATGTATTGTAAGAAGCTGAGGCAAAAAATAAAAACAGAAGACAAACTATGGGGTCTAATGAACGCATGCAGCAGAGGATCCTGGGATAGCTGACTAACGGAGAGTCCTTCAATCTATATGAGTGTCTAAGGCTGCATTCCAATCGTCTATTGTAAAGTGGCTGTTCCACTGGATGTCAGAAGGTGAATTCACCAATTTGTAAGTCGCTCTGGATAAGAGCGTCTGCTAAATGACTTAAATGTAAATGTAAATGTCTAGTGGCCTCGTCTCCTTTACTTCATCTGCACTGATCTGAATACACAGGACAGGTGAAAGCAACATGGAGGACACCTTCTGGGAATCTGCTTTCACCTATCGTGAGACAGGGAGAGGAAACCACTCTATTGGGATGCAGACTATAGAATATGCTAATAGCTGTCTGACTAGGGATTTTACAATCAATAGATTAAAAAAAGTGAGTTTGGAGTGGCGCTTCTAGCATTGTGGTTGGTCAAACAATTAGTGTTTTAATAGGATATAATATTAGGCCTATGCATGGGAGTGGATACGATAGCCGCTAATTACCCTATGCATTAACAATACTTACAGGAGAAAAATACATGTCTATGAATTGTAATTACATACGCTACATTGAGAGGCGTCTAAAACCTCAAGTCATTTCCCAGTTCAAGTTTGTCTTTCAACAGGAAGAAATCCAGACGAGAGGAAGAGAAGCAATGGAGACCAGAGTGGACATGTTGCATGGCTGTGCACCAAAGATCTACCGCTTCAGTAGGTCAAGTCTGTCCCAGTTCAACAGGAAGCGGTCCAGACACATTTTCCCACTGCTGATCAAGAGCGCACAGGATGCAACAAAACGGAAACAAAATGAAGAACAAAAGTGAAGAAGTAAAAAATAAAAACTAAGCTAAGAAATAAGAAAGCAGAGAGCTGCTAGCCTAGAGGAGTGTTGTCCAGTATTGGAGCCACTGGGATGGGATCACAACAGCCAAAACACCCAGAGTCAGACAGCTGGGGGAGACATGTTGGGACGAGGGATGAAGAAGGTGGCTTAGGGAGGAGATGCCGAGCCACAGGGAGGAAGGGATGGAGTAAGGGCAGGGGTGGAGGAGTAGAGGGTATGTGGTTGTGAAGAAGGGACCACAGGGAGGGAGGGCAGGGGTGGAGGAGTAGAGGGTATGTGGTTGTGAAGAAGGGACCACAGGGAGGGAGGGCAGGGGTGGAGGAGTAGAGGGTATGTGGTTGTGAAGAAGGGACCACAGGGAGGGAGGGCAGGGGTGGAGGAGTAGAGGGTATGTGGTTGTGAAGAAGGGACCACAGGGAGGGAGGGCAGGGGTGGAGGAGTAGAGGGTATGTGGTTGTGAAGAAGGGACCACTGGGAGGGAGGGCAGGGGTGGAGGAGTAGAGGGTATGTGGTTGTGAAGAAGGGACCACAGGGAGGGAGGGCAGGGGTGGAGGAGTAGAGGGTATGTGGTTATGAAGAAGGGACCACAGGGAGGGAGGGCAGGGGTGGAGGAGTAGAGGGTATGTGGTTGTGAAGAAGGGACCACAGGGAGGGAGGGCAGGGGTGGAGGAGTAGAGGGTATGTGGTTGTGAAGAAGGGACCACAGGGAGGGAGGGCAGGGGTGGAGGAGTAGAGGGTATGTGGTTGTGAAGAAGGGACCACAGGGAGGGAGGGCAGGGGTGGAGGAGTAGAGGGTATGTGGTTGTGAAGAAGGGACCACTGGGAGGGAGGGCAGGGGTGGAGGAGTAGAGGGTATGTGGTTGTGAAGAAGGGACCACTGGGAGGGAGGGCAGGGGTGGAGGAGTAGAGGGTATGTGGTTGTGAAGAAGGGACCACAGGGAGGGAGGGCAGGGGTGGAGGAGTAGAGGGTATGTGGTTGTGAAGAAGGGACCACAGGGAGGGAGGGCAGGGGTGGAGGAGTAGAGGGTATGTGGTTGTGAAGAAGGGACCACAGGGAGGGAGGGCAGGGGTGGAGGAGTAGAGGGTATGTGGTTGTGAAGAAGGGACCACAGGGAGGGAGGGCAGGGGTGGAGGAGTAGAGGGTATGTGGTTGTGAAGAAGGGACCACAGGGAGGGAGGGCAGGGGTGGAGGAGTAGAGGGTATGTGGTTGTGAAGAAGGGACCACAGGGAGGGAGGGCAGGGGTGGAGGAGTAGAGGGTATGTGGTTGTGAAGAAGGGACCACAGGCTTGCTCTGCTGCATGGTTCCTGGAGAATCCTCCAGACCTCTCATCTTACAAAGCTAAAGGGTTGGAATTGACATTTGGCATTTTGCCATTCAGAAAAGGAAAGATAACAGGCCAATTATAAGTCACATAAAGAGATGAGTTTAGATGTGGAGCTCATGGTCCTGTTATCAGCCACATATAAACAATAAGACCGAACAAATTCTGAAGAAAGAAAATCCCAATAGTACTTTGCATTTTATTCACAGTACTGGTCTCTAGTCGTCATATATGTTCTGAGGTGAGGAGAACAAACACTAGAATAGGCTAGGCTATATCAGCCTACACCATAACACAGGTCTGTGTAGTGGACAGACACATTGCTCCTCTACTAGTCAGTTCATCCTCTCTGCTCGTATTCAGTTCATCCTCTCTGCTCTTTAACGTATTCAGTTCATCCTCTCTGACCTTTAACCTATTCAGAGAAGATTAGCTGGTGGGGGTCGTGAGAAAAGCTCAGGAAAAAAAGTGTGAATTTTACAACATCCAGTGACATCGACAGCTCCTGTGAGAGAAAATAACACGGTGTCAATTACATTTGAAGAACATGGAGGTAAATCTCTCTAACGCTGTAGCCTCACTAGACAGGCCCATGGATGGCTATGTAGGTTACTAACACGGATATGTGAATGGGTAGGTAAATCTGGAATGGAGCCATAGTGACGTCATCCTCAGTGAGCTCTACTGGGCTGGTGTGGCCTTATGACGCCACATCATACAGGGCTGGAGTACTACCGTGACGCCACATCATACAGGGCGGTAGTACTACCGTGACGCCATACAGGGCTGGAGTACTACCGTGACGCCACATCATACAGGGCTGGAGAACTACCGTGACGCCACATCATACAGGGCTGGAGAACTACCGTGACGCCACATCAAACAGGGCTGGAGTACTACCGTGACGCCACATCATACAGGGCTGGAGTACTACCGTGACGCCACATCATACAGGGCTGGAGTACTACCGTGACGCCACATCATACAGGGCTGTAGTGATACCGTGACGCCACATCATACAGGGCTGGAGTACTACCGTGACGCCATACAGGGCTGGAGTACTACCGTGACGCCACATCATACAGGGCTGGAGAACTACCGTGACGCCACATCATACAGGGCTGGAGAACTACCGTGACGCCACATCATACAGGGCTGGAGAACTACCGTGACGCCACATCATACAGGGCTGGAGAACTACCGTGACGCCACATCATACAGGGCTGTAGTACTACCGTGACGCCACATCATACAGGGCTGGAGAACTACCGTGACGCCACATCATACAGGGCTGGAGTACTACCGTGACGCCACATCATACAGGGCTGGAGAACTACCGTGACGCCACATCATACAGGGCTGGAGTACTACCGTGACGCCACATCATACAGGGCTGTAGTACTACCGTGACGCCACATCATACAGGGCTGGAGTACTACCGTGACGCCACATCATACAGGGCTGGAGTACTACCGTGACGCCACATCATACAGGGCTGGAGTACTACCGTGACGCCACATCATACAGGGCTGGAGTACTACCGTGACCCCACATCATACAGGGCTGTAGTGATACCGTGACGCCACATCATACAGGGCTGGAGAACTACCGTGACGCCACATCATACAGGGCTGTAGTACTACCGTGACGCCACATCATACAGGGCTGGAGTACTACCGTGACGCCACATCATACAGGGCTGTAGTGATACCGTGACGCCACATCATACAGGGCTGGAGAACTACCGTGACGCCACATCATACAGGGCTGGAGTACTACCGTGACGCCACATCATACAGGGCTGTAGTACTACCGTGACGCCACATCATACAGGGCTGGAGTGATACCGTGACGCCACATCATACAGGGCTGTAGTGATACCGTGACGCCACATCATACAGGGCTGTAGTGATACCGTGACGCCATACAGGGCTGTAGTGATACCGTGACGCCATACAGGGCTGTAGTGATACCGTGACGCCATACAGGGCTGTAGTGATACCGTGACGCCATACAGGGCTGTAGTGATACCGTGACGCCATACAGGGCTGTAGTGATACCGTGACACCATACTGGGCTGTAGTGATACCGTGACACCATACAGGGCTGTAGTGATACCGTGACACCATACAGGGCTGTAGTGATACCGTGACATCATACAGGGCTGTAGTGATACCGTGACACCATACAGGGCTGTAGTTATACCGTGACATCATACAGGGCTCTAGTGATACCGTGACACCATACAGGGCTGTAGTGATACCGTGACATCATACAGGGCTGTAGTTATACCGTGACATCATAAAGGGCAAGGAAAGGTCCAGTATACTCTGTCTGTATTTCTATCCCTTCCCCTGCTCTTTTCTGTCTGTTGTCTGTTTTGTCTCTCCTTCTTCATGTCCGTCTCTCGATCTCTGCCCAGTCAGGACAGGCACAGCTCATCTTACCTGCCACCCTCTCGTCCGACTCCCGGTTCCCGTCGTCAGAGTAACGGGCGAAGTCCAGAGAGTCCAACGTGCTGATGCTGCCCGCTCGGTCTGGCAGGAGAAAGGCACAGAAAGCAATCAAATCATTCAGCCCATTCATATAGTGATCATTACAGTATTCACCACATCACCCTGGCTTTAAACAACAGCTTGGGAGAAATCACAACAGACAACATAACACTATATGTGGAGAGTGGACAGGAGAGGACATGGTGGTAGACAACACCCAAACCGGTTTGTTTTCTGGGTTATACATCATTCTGAGGGGTTTCCTACCAAGCAGGTTTGAGGAGTTAGCGAGGTACAGTGGGGCAAAACAATATTTAAAATCAGCCACCAATTGTGCAAGTTCTCCCACTTAAAAAGATGAGAGAGGCCTGTAATTTTCATCATAGGTACAATTCAACTATGACAGACAAGATGAGAGAAAACAAAAAATCCAGAAAATCACATTGTAGGATTTTTAATGAATTTATTTGCAAATTATGGTGGAAAATAAGCATTTGGTCAATAACAAAAGTTTCTCAATACTTTGTTATATACCCTTTGTTGGCAATGACCGAGGTCAAACGTTTTCTGTAACTCTTCACAAGGTTTTCACACACTGTTGCTGGTATTTTGGCCCATTCCTCCATGCAGATCTCCTTTAGAGCAGTGATGTTTGGGGCTGTTGCTGGGCAACACAGACTTTCAACTCCTTCCAGATTTTCAACCCCATAGAAAATCTTTGGAGACGAGCTAGGCCACTCCAGGACCTTGAAATGCTTATTTGTGTCAAGAAGCAGTGCGGCTTGGCAGGGTCGTGTTTCGGAGGACGTATGGCTCTAGACCTTCGCCACTCCAGAGTCCGTTAGGAGTTGCAGTGATGGGACAAGACTACCAATTGGATATCACAAAAATTGGTAGAAAAGCGGGGTTCAAAAAAATATAATAAAAAATACACATTAGTGAATGCACATTAGTGAATACACAGACATAGTAAAATGTATAGATTTGCAAGAATATTTCCTTTAAAACCGCTTAATTTTCTTTGCACCTCAAGACAAAAAATTACAGGAAATAAGCGTTAAACCTGAAAAAGCGGCAATAGTACCATTTGTCCATTTTGAGACGCCGTAGCCAGTATACACTTCCTCAAAATAGTCTGAATTAATCTAAGATAATTCAAGAACTCTGTCATTAATTTTGACATTTTTGTAGAGATCTTAGTGGCACAATTTTACATCTCACTATGATGTTTGGTGCAGTATTTCTCAAGTGAAAACATGTACATGAGGACCAGTCATTTCTCGTTGAATGACAACAGGCATTTCACGGAAGAATTCCTACTGTTGACCAATCGCCGACAAGGGGGGAGTAGACTTTGGCTACCGGCTTGCCTCGAGAGAAAAAAAGCCTTGCCGATGTCCAAAACGAACAACATCATCAAACCGGATGTGATGCCACAGTAATGAATGTGAGTCACACGGTCAGATCTGTGGCCACACAAAGCACACATACTCAGTCCTGTGACTGCCAAGGGAGGGTGTGTGAGAGTGTGTCACTGCCAACTTGTTTGGAACTCTTTTTGTGTGTGTGTGTGTGTGTGGGTGTGTGTGTGTGCGCGCTCAGGTCTGTGCCCATGGCTTATATTGTCCTCTCTTGTGTTTGAGAACAGACAGCCTGAGATTTCATATGGCCCCATCTTTCCAGTATGCTCCCTCCCAATCAATGAGCGCAGTACGTTGTGGGACGCTAATTGCAACAACATTCTCAGTGTCTATTTGGCTGGGGGGTGTTGAGGACACTCTGGTGCTTCAGACAGATCTCAGAATGTCTGGAATCTGTAGGGGATGACAGGATCTTTCACAAAGGAAAGGAGAGAGAGATCGTGAGAGAGGGGAGTGAGAGCGAGAGGCACAACAAGTGTCTGATTGTCATCCCCACAGTGACCATACGTACATATCCCAACCAGAAGCCATGGATTACAGGCAACATCCGCTCCGAGCCAAAGGCTAGATGCTCCTTATAGGACACATCACTGCACTCGATACTCTTCTGTAAACTGATCATTTCTGTATACACGTCACAAGACCCACTGGTTGTTGCTCATACAGTGCCTTGCGAAAGTATTCGCCCCCCTTGAACTTTGCGACCTTTTGCCACATTTCAGGCTTCAAACATAAAGATATAAAACTGTATTTTTTTGTGAAGAATCAACAACAAGTGGGACACAATCATGAAGTGGAACGCCCAATTTTTCAGTTTTTGATTTGTTAAAAAAGTTTGAAATATCCAATAAATGTCGTTCCACTTCATGATTGTGTCCCACTTGTTGTTGATTCTTCACAAAAAAATACAGTTTTATATCTTTATGTTTGAAGCCTGAAATGTGGCAAAAGGTCGCAAAGTTCAAGGGGGCCAAATACTTTCGCAAGGCACTGTATATAAAACCCTCTCAGGCCTCACTGTTAAAGATCCCCAAAGCACACACATCCATGGGTCGCTCGTCTTTTCAGTGCACTGCAGCTAGCGACTGGAACGAGCTGCAACAAACACTCAAACTGGACAGTTTTATCTCCATATCTTCATTCAAAGACCTTATCAGGGACACTCTTACTGACAGTTGTGGCTGCTTTGCGTAATGTATTGTTGTCTCTACCTTCTTGCCCTTTGTGCTGTTTTCTGTGCCCAACAATGTTTGTACACTTTTGTGCTGCTACCATGTTGTGCTGCTGCCATGTTGTTGTCATGTGTTGCTACCATGCTGTATTGTCATGTGTTACTGCCATGCTGTGTTATCGCCTTAGGTCTCTCGTTATGTAGTGTTGTCTCTGGTTGAGATTTGTCCTATATTTTTATTTGATTTATTATTAATCCTGCAGGAGGCCTTTTGCCTTTTGGTAGGTTGTCATTGTAAATAAGAATGTGTTAACTGACTAGTTAAATAAAGGTTAAATAAAAATATTAAATAAATAGAGCTGCCGCCTTAAAGGAGCGGGACACTTATAATACTGCTATGCTCTCAGACGATCCTTCAAACAGGAAAAGCACCAATACAGGACAAAGATGGAATCGTACCACACCGGCTGTGACGCTCGTCGGATGTGGCATGGCTTGAAAAATATTATTGACAAAAGGGAAGCACAGCCACAAGCTCCCAGTGACACGAGCCTACCAGACAGGCGTAATGCCTCTTATGCTCACGTCGAGCCAAGAAACACTGAAGCACGCATGAGAGCACCAGCTGTCCCAGACAACTGTGTGATCACGCTCTATGTAGCCGATGTGAGCAAAACCTTTAAAACAGGTCAACATTCACAAAGCCGCGGAGCCAGACGGATTACCAGGACGTGTACTCAAAGCATGACCGGACCAACTGGCTAGTGTCTTCACTGACATTTTCAACCTCTCCCTGACTGAGTCTGTAGTAGCAACATGTTTCAAACAGACCACCATAGTCCCTGTGCCCAAGAAAGCGAAAGTAACCTACCTAAATGATTACCATTCCGTAGCACTCCTGTCGGTAGCCATGAAGTGCTTTGAAAGGCTGGTAATGGCTCACATCAACACCATTATCCCAGTAACCCTTGACCCACTCAAATTTGCATACTGCCCAAACAGATCCACAGGTAATGCAATCTCTATTGCACTCCACACTGCCCTTTCCCACCTGGACAAAAGGAACACCTATGTGAGAATGCTATTCAGTGACTACAGCTCAGCATTCAACACCATAGTGCCCACAAAGATTATCACTAAGCTGAGCTTAAACACCTCCCTCTGCAACTGGATCCTTGACTTCCTGACAGGCTGCCCCCAGGTGGTAAGGTAAGGCAGCAACACATCTGCCACGCTGATCCTCAACACTGGGGCTCCTCAGGAGTGCATGCCCCTCCTGTACTCCCTGTTCACCCACAACTGCGTGGCCAAGCACAACTCCAACACCATCATTAAGTTTGCTGATGACAACAGTGGTAGGCCTGGTTACCGACAACGATGAGACAGCCTATTGGGAGGTCAGAGACCTGGCAGTGTGGTGCCAAGACAACAACCTCTCCCTCAATGTGAGAAAGACAAAGGAGATGATTGTGGACTACAGGAAAAGGAGAGCTGGATAGGCCCTCATTAACATCGACGGGACTGAAGTGGAGCAGGTTGAGAGTTAAGTTCCTTGGTGTCCACATCACCAACAAACTATCATGGTCCAAACACACCAAGACAGCTGTGAAGAGGGCAGGACAACACCTTTCCCTCCTCAGGAGACTGAAAAGATTTGGCATGGGTCCCCAGATCCTCAAAAAGTTCTACAGCTGTACCCTCGTGAGCATCCTGACTGGTTGCATCACTGCCTGGTAAGGCAACTGCCCGGCATCTGACAATAAGGCACTACAGAGGGTAGTGCGTAGGGCCCAGTACATCACTGGGGCCAAGTCTCCTGACATCCAGAACCTCTGTACCAGGCAGTGTCAGAGGAAGGCCCCAAAAAAATTGTCAAAAGACTTCAGTCATAGACTGTTCTCTCTGCTACCGCATGGGAAGCGTTACCAGAATGCCAAGTCTAGGACCAAAAGGTTCCTTAATTAAAACCTGTTAAGCCTACCCCCTACTTTTTCGAACATTCTGTTAAAAATCGCGCAACATTTCAGCGTCCTGCTACTCATGCCAGGAATATAGTGTATGCATATTATTAGTATGTGTGGATAGAAAACACTGACGTTTCTAAAACTGGTTAAATCACGGCTGTGACTTTTCATCGAAAAGTGCAAGAAAAACTGATCACTGAAAACTGGAAAAAGTATCAATGCGCCACTTGCATGTATTGTTTATGGGAAACCAAATTACATGGGGCTAAGATTGCAAGTCCTACAGCTTCCACATGATGTCGCCAGTCTTGTCAATTGCCTGGGCTTTGAAAAGTTGGTCAAACGAGTAAGAGAGAGCCCATTCCTTCCGGTCTCCGACAGGATGTTTTGGAGGAGAAATTTTCGACCACGAGTTCAAGACGTGGAGCTATTGAATACACATCGCCCCGTGATCAATTTGATAGATTATTAACGTTTACTAATACCTAAAGTTGGATTACAAAAGTATTTCGAAGTGTTTTGTGAAAGTTTATCGTCGACTTTTTTAATTGTAAAAAATTACGTTGCGTTTTAACCTCTTACATCTATGGTGGCGCTATTTCATTTTTGGATGAAAAACGTTCCCGTTTTAAACAAGATATTTTGTCACAAAAAGATGCTCGACTATGCATATAATTGCTACTGTTCGAAAGAAAACACTCTGACGTGTCCAGAAATACAAATATCTTCTCTGTGCGTGCCCTTTAACGTGAGCTTCAGGCAAAACCAAGATGAGATGGCATCCAGGAAATGACAAGGATTTTTGAGGCTCTGTTTGTCATGATCTCCTTATATGGCTGTGAACGCAAGAGGAATGAGTCTGCCCTTTCTGTCGTTTCCCCAAGGTGTCTGCAGCATTGTGACGTATTTGTAGGCAGATCATTGGAAGATTGACCATAAGAGACCACATTTACCACGTGTCCGCCCGGTGTCCTGCGCCGAAATTGGTGCGCAAAAGTCACCTGCCAGTATTTTTCCATGGGACACAGAGAGGGAAGCAAGCTTCCACGAACTGCATGTCAATGAAGAGATATGTGAAAAAACACCTTGAGGATTGATTCCAAACAACGTTTGCCATGTTTCGGTCGATATTATGTAGTTAATCCGGAAAAAGTTTCACGTTGTAGGTGACTGCATTTTCGGTTCGTTTCGGTAGCCAGGCGCAATGTAGAAAACGGAACGATTTCTCCTACACACAGATGCTTTCAGGAAACACTGCGCATCTGGTATGTGGCTGGGAGTCTCCTCATTGAAAACATCAGAAGCTCTTCAAAGGTAAATGATTTTATTTATTTGGTTATCTGGCTTTTGTGAAAATGTTGCGTGCTACATGCTACACAAAATGCTATGCTAGCTTTGCATACTCTTACACAAATTAGTCAATTTCTATGGTTCAAAAGCATATTTTGAAAATCTGAGATGACAGTGTTGTTAAGAAAAGGCTAAGCTTGAGAGCAAACGCATTATTTTAATTTTATTTGCGATTTTCAGAAATCGTTAACGTTGCGTTATGCTAATGAGCCTGAGGCTTAGTCACGATCCCGGATCCGGGATGGGGAGTTTCAAGAAGTTAAAACGCTGTTTTTTCCTGGATCACACACTTTTCATAGATCGATATTTAGGGTATATATGGACTGATTTAATCGAAAAAAAAGACCCAATAGTGATGTTTATGGGACATATAGGAGTGCCAACAAAGAATCTCGTCAAAGGTAATGAATGTTTTATATTTTATTTCTGCGTTTTGTGTAGCGCCGGCTACGCTAATTCCTTTGTTTACGTCCCCTTCTGGTATTTCGGCGTGTTGCCTGCTATCAGATAATAGCTACTCATGCTTTCGCTGAAAAGCATTTTACAAATCTGACTCGTTGACGAGATTCACAACGAGTGTAGCTTGAATTGAGTACCCTGTATGTGAATTTTAATGAACGTTTGAGTTTTAACGAGTGATATTAGCATTTGGTGTAGCGCATTTGCATTTATTGTTGGCAAGGTGGGACGCAAGCGCGTCGGGTTGCTTAGAGAGGTTAACAGCTTCTACCCCCCAGCCATGAGACTGCTGTACAATTAATCAAATGGTCACCCATATTGACCCACACCGCCCCTTAGCAGAAGTGTAAAAACAATGTTTATCATCTATGCATAGTCACTTTACAAAGGACCTGGACTCACCTGTATCCCTGCACATGGACTTGGTACCAGTGCCCCCTGTATGTAGTAATACGTTACTGTTATGCACATGGACTTGGTACCAGTGCCCCCTGTATGTAGTAATACGTTACTGTTATGCACATGGACTTGGTAACGGGGCCCCCTGTATGTAGTAATACGTTATTGTTATGTACCTGGACTTGGTACCGGTGCCCCCTGTATGTCACCTCGTTATTGTTATGTACATGGACTTGGTACCGGGGCCCCCTGTATGTAGCCTCGTTATTGTTATGTACCTGGACTTGGTAACGGTGCCCGCTGTATGTCACCTCGTTATTGTTATGTACATGGACTTGGTACCGGTGCCCCCTGTATGTAGCCTCGTTATTGTTATGTACCTGGACTTGGTAACGGTACCCCCTGTATGTCACCTCGTTATTGTTATGTACATGGACTTGGTACCAGTGCCCCCTGTATGTAGTACTACGTTATTGTTATGTACCTGGACTTGGTACCGGTGCCCCTTGTATGTAGCCTCATTATTGTTATGTACTGTTAGTGTGAATTTAGTTTTGGCTACAAAACATAGAGGATTTTAGAATTCCTCTATATATTTCATAATAAGTTGGAAGTTTATCGTTTTGCATGAAATAGCGAGAGACCAGTCTTAAAAACAAGTTCAGCATTTATTCTTGATGAGTACTGGCCCAAAATACAAAGAACATTACATTTTAAAGAGAAGAGAAAAATGACGTCATCAGTTTATCACACTCTCTCCGATCCACACAATGGCGCAGTGTCGTCAGGTCTGGCGATTGTCTCCTACTCCCCTCATAAAGCAAACATTCCAATCTGTCTAAAAGACATACTCTTCTCCACTAATGGAACATCAAAGAACATTCTTATCTGTCTAAAGAGATATACCCTCCTCCCTTAAACCCGCAAGGTACAGATAATTCATTCGTTTTACCTACATTTTCAGTCCTAGTTTAACCAAAAACCCATACATTTCATACCACAACATAATATCATTAAAATTAATGGTTCTAATTTAAATGTATACATAATTAATCATTTCAACTATAATTTCCTCCAACATGTCCATGGACTTGGTACCGGTGCCCCCTGTATGTAGCCTCGTTATTGTTATGCACATGGACTTGGTACCGGTACCCCCTGAATGTAGCCTCGTTGTTATGTACTTTTGTGTTACTTTTTTATTATTTTTTACTTTACTTAGTAAATATTTTCTTAACTCTACTTCTTGAACTGCATTGTTGGTGAAGTTCTTGTAAGTCAGCATTTCACAGTAAGTTCTACACCTGTTGTAAGCGACGCATGCGACAAATGAAATTGGTTTTGATTTGACTGACAGGTAGGGCATTAGGGTGACGATTATGGAATTTTGGGTACAAATTAATTGTCCTGCAAATAGCCAGTTATTGTCATAAAATGTCATTTTAATTTTTCAAAAAAATAATGTTTTGAGCTTGTAATGCATCTTAGAAAAGGCACTACGAAACACCTAATGAATACAACACAGCTCTGGTGACGCCCAGCTCCAAAACTAATGGCTCTGACTGCAGGGAACTGTTGGAAATGAAGGCTCTCCTCCCAACCATGCCCATCTGCTCCTAATATGATTACCAACTCTAAAAAATAAAGTAAACTTTATCTACTTGAATATTAAGTTGAATCCCTCCTTCCTCCGAAAATGTATGTTTTAAGACAGTTATTACAATCAGTTCACGATTATTGTCTGTAATTGTCAGTTACATAATTATACAATAATTGTGCCAGTCCTACTGACAGTAAATCAGAGTCAATATTATGATAGATCTATTCTACAGCATGATAGCTGTAGTACAAGTACAGACAGTGCAGGCCTATAGACTGAGATGCACACACACACAGCTATGAGCAGGAGCCCAGAACAGAAACAGGTGGAGCAGACCCAAATATCCCAGTGTGATTAAATCAGCCTCTCCCAGCCCTGCAGCAAATCTATGTCTGTGTGTGCTTTTTTTCTTACTGTGTGCATGTTTATGTGTGTTATTTCTTCTAACCTATTAAGTGTGTGTGTGTGTTCTTCCTGCGCTGAGTGAGCAAGTGTGTGCTTGACTGCATGTTCCTAGCGCCCAAGAAAGCAGGGTAGTAGGCTAGGCCTTGGCTAAGTCTTTTCAACGAACAGAAAGGCTAGCTAAAACAGAGCGCTAATGCTAACAGCTTAGGCTCTGATTGAACTGGGCATTGAGCAAGCAGATTGTAGCGAGATGCTAATCAGCTAGCCACTGAGGAGAAAACAATGAGCTGGGTAGTGGGGGAGAGTGGGCAAGAGGAACATTGTGTAAATGGGTGGAGGGGCTCATCCAGCTACTCTTCCTCAATGAGCAGCCTAACCTGAGAACTTGTATTAACTCCTGGAATTAGGCCTAAATGTTTAGGCTTCAGCTCAGTGGGCTATGGTGTGGAGATGTGCAGTGGCCTGCTGCAGCAGGTGAACAAAGCACCATGCTAGCTGCTAAGTCTGTTAAATTAGCGGGGTGGTGGTGACCGAGAGCTAGCCAGATCATAGTGCTAACGGCAACAAGTGACCCTTTTGATGCCCAGCCTATGAGATGGTTTCTTTACTCTGACCGTTTCCTACATGGTTTTCCCACATGCTGGAAAGAGTGAGCAGAGGCGGCAACGGCAAGGAAACCCTCCCCTGGGCTGGGTGTAGGTCCCGTTGACCCTAGGGGCAGACCCTCCCCCTCTCGGTCTTCTCTCGCCTCCTGTTTATCAGTGAAGTAAAACACAATAGAGGACAGGTGGAGTTCCTCTCAGCATACTGTTCTTAAGATCAGATCTAGAATCACCAAATCCTAACCATAACACTGTGGGGTGAAATGCTAAGCTGACCATAGATCAGTGTCTGAGGGCAACTTCATCCAAGCCATCACCCATCCTTAGAGATCAAATTTTTTTTAATCCAATCAAATTGTATTTGTCACATGCTTTGTAAACAGACTAACAGTGAATAATAACTTACGGGCCCTTCTCAACAATGCAGAGAGAAAAAAATATATAATAATAACACAAGCAATGCCCCCTGGGATACGTCAGTCCTCCAGCTCCACGACAATCGGCGAGGCGCCACAGACAGAGGCCATTAGGCTTAGCCATGAGCTGAACAATGTCTGCTATACATAGAGGCTAGTAGGCTACATGATGAGGTGGAATACTTATATCATGACAAGCATCCTTATGTCCTCCCTCCCAAGACAGCCTAATAAGCACTGATTTCACATGCCTGTACAGGTGCAAGCTGTATAGTGGAACCCCCTGCATTCACCTATCCAGTTGTGTTAGATAGGGAAGGACTAAGTACGGAAAGTGGGAGGCACATAACACAATCATGGAAATGCAGTTCTCACAGCTCAGGCTTCTATTCTTATCGTAGCTCTTATCAGTAGAAAGGGATGGAAATAAAGGTCACCAGCCTTGATTGTTGCTAAAACAGTACAACAGAATACAGATCAGCACTACGAATGCATTCCTGTGTTCATTGGTGCAACATGTCGAAGAACCCATGACCCTAAGATTTGGGGCAGTTGAATGTTCGGTTTGCTGTTGTAGAAGTAGTCAATTTGTGTCAGCATACCATTGTGTTGTGTTGTGTGTGTGTGTGTGTGTGTGTGTGTGTCAAATCTATTCTAGAAAAGGGGGAAGGGGACTAATACCACAGAAGGAGACAACCATCTTCTTACCCATCTACCCCACTTTCCTCTTCTGCTTTTAGGCATGTAGGCCATGTGAATTATCCTGGTCCCATACACTATGTATTGCTCTTCTATCGTTGTCATGCCGAGGGGACACAGAGAGGAGTTATAATAGAGATAGTCAGAAACAGCAAGAGACCACTACAGGCAGCAAGAGACCGCGACAGCTAGAGACAGCTACAGGCAGCAAGAGACCGCGACAGCTAGAGACAGCTACAGACAGCAAGAGACCGCGACAGCTAGAGACAGCTACAGACAGTAAGAGACCGCGACAGCTAGCGACAGCTACAGACAGCAAGAGACAGCAAGAGACCGCGACAGCTAGAGACAGCTACAGACAGCTTTAGACAGTTGAAGGCAGTAAGAGACAGCCTGAATTTAAAATGGATTAAATGTAGATGTCACTGGCCTACACACAAGAGCCCATAATGTCAAAGTGGATTATTAAAAACGTTCTCTTTTTCCCCACCTTCATTTAACCAGGTAGGCCAGTTGAGAACACCTTCATTTAACCAGGTAGGCCAGTTGAGAACAAGTTCTCATTTACAACTGCGACCTGGCCAAGATAAAGCAAAGCAGTGCGACACAAACAACAACACAGAGTTACACATGGAATAAACAAACGTACAGTCAATAACACAATATATATATATAAGTCTATATACAGTGTTTGCAAATGGCGTGAGGTGGTAGGGCAATAAATAGGCCATAGTAGCGAAGTAATTACAATTTAGCAAATTAACACTGGAGTGATAGATGTGCAGATCATGTGCAAGTAGAAACTGTTGTGCAAAAGAGCAGAAAAGTAAATAAAAAGTAATATGGGGATGAGGTAGGTAGATTGGATGGGCTATTCACTGATGGACTATGTACAGCTGCAGCGATCGGTTAGCTGCTCAGATAGCTGATGTTTAAAGTTAGTGAGAGAAATATAAGTCTCCAACTTCAGCAAATATTGCAATTTTTTCCAGTCATTGGCAGCAGAGAACTGGAAGGAAAGGCAGACAAAAGGAGGTGTTGGCTTTGGGGATGACCAGTGAGATATACCTACTGGAGTGCGTGCTACGGGTGGGTGTTGTTATGGTGACCAGTGAGAGATACCTGCTGGAGTGCGTGCTACGGGTGGGTGTTGTTATGGTGACCAGTGAGCTGAGAAAAGGCGGAGCTTTACCTAGCAAAGAATTACAGATGACCTGGAGCCAGTGGGTCTGGCAACGGATATGTAGCGAGGGCCAGCCGACTAGAGCATACAGGTCGCAGTGGTGGGTAGTATATGGGGCTTTGGTGGCAAAACGGATGGCACTGTGATAGACTGCATTCAGTTTGCTGAGTAGAGTTTGAGGCTATTTTGTAAATGACATCGCCGAAGTCTAGGATCGGTAGGATAGTCAGTTTGAGGTTATGTTTGGCGGCGTAAGTGAAGGAGGCCTTGTTGCAAAAAAGGAATCAGATTCTAGATGTCATTTTGGATTGGAGATGTTTAATATGAGTCTGGAAGGAGAGTTTACAGTCTAGCCAGACACCTAGTTATTTGTTGTTGTCCACATATTCTAAGTCAGAGCCGTCCAGAGTAGTGATGCTAGTCGGGCAGTGAACGGTTGAAAAGCATGCATTTAGTTTTACTAGCATTTAAGAGCAGTTGGAGGCCACGGAAGGAGTGTTGTATGGCATTGAAGCTCGTTTGGAGGTTTGTTAACACAGTGTCTAAAGGGGCAAATGTATACAGAATGGTGTCGTCTACATAGAGGTGGATCAGAGAATCACCTGCAGCGAGAGCGACATCATTGATATATACAGAGAAAAGAGTCGGCCCGAGAATTGAACCCTGTGGTACCCCATAGAGACTGCCAGAGGTCCGGACAACAGGCCCTCCGATTTGACACACATAACTCTGTCTGAGAAGTAGTTGGTGAACCAGGCGAGGCAGTCATATGAGAAACCAAGGCTGTTGAGTATGCCGATAAGAATACTGTGATTTACAAAGTCGAAAGCCTTGGCCAGGTTGATGAAGACGGCTGCACAGTACTGTCTTTTATCGATGGCAGTTATATCGTTTAGTACCTTGAGCGTGGCACGTGACCAGCTCGGATTGCACAGCAGAGAAGGTATGGTGGGATTCGAAATAGTCAGTGATCTGTTTATTAACTTGGCTTTGAAAGACTTTAGAAAAGGCAGGGAAGGATGGATATAGGTCTGTAACAGTCTGGGTCTAGGTGTGTAATCCCCTTTGAAGAGGGGGATGACCACAGCAGCTTTCCAATCTTTAGGGATCTCAGACAATACGAAAGAGAGGTTGAACAGACTGGTAATAGGGGTTGCAACAATGGTGGCGGATAATTTTAGAAAGAGGGAATTTTGTTTGAAATTATTACAAATTAGTTAATGAAAAGCTGAAATGTCTTGAGTCAATAAGTATTCAACCCCTTTGTTATGGCAAACCTAAATAAGTTAGGGAGTAAAGATGTACTTAAGAACTCACATAATAAGATGCATGGATTGTGTGCAATAATGGTGTTTAACATGATTTATGAATGACGGCCTCATCTCTGTACCCCATGCATACAATTATCTGGAAGGTCCCTCAGTTGAGCAGTGCATTTCAAACAGACTTAACCACAAAGACTAAGGATCTTTTCCAATGCCCCCAGAAAGGGAACCAATTGGTAGATTTTTTTTTTTACCAAAGGAAGCATTGAATATCCCTTTGAGCATGGTAAAGTTATTAATTACACTTGACTACAAAGATACAGGCATCCTTCCTAACACAGTTGCTGGAGAAAAAGGAAACCACTCAGGTATTTCACAATGAGGCCACTGATGACTAGAAAACTGTTGCAGAGTTTAATGGCTGTGATATGAGAAAACATAGGATGGATCAACAACATTGTAGTTACTCCACAATACTAACCTAATTGACCGAGTGAAAAGAAGAAAGTGTGCATCCTGTTTGCAACAAGGTATTGAAGTAATACTGCAAAAAACTATTTGTCCTGAAAACAATGTGTTATGTTTGGGGCAAATCCAAGACAACACAGAGTACCACTCCCATATTTTCAAGAATAGTGGTGGCTGCATCATGTTATGGGTATGCTTGTAATCATTCAGGACTGGGGAAGTTCTCAGGATAAAAAAATACATGTAATGGAGCTAAGCACAGGCAATTTCAGTCTGCTTATCACCAGACACTGGGAGATTAAATGACCTTTCCGCAGGTGAATAACCAAAAACACAAGGCCAAAATCGACACAGAAGTTGCTTACAAGAAGACAGTGAATGTTGCTGGGTGGCCGAGTTACAGTGTGGACTTAAATCTGCTTGAAAATCTATGGCACGACCTGTCTAGCAATGATCAAAAACCAATTCGACAGATGGGGCAACATTTGCCCCTTTTTTTTTCAAAATGTTCAATCTAGGTGTGGAAAACTCAGAGACTTACACAGACAAACTGAATACTGTAATTGCTACCAAAGGTGCTTCTACAAATGATTGACTCAGGGGTTTGAATACTTACAGTACCAGTCAAAAGTTTGACACACCTACTCACTCAAGGGTTTTTCTTTATTTGGACTATTTTCTACACAGTAGAATAATAGTGAAGACATCAAAACTATGAAATAACACATATGGAACCATATAGTAACCAAAAAAGTTTTTTTAAAAAGTGTTCAACAAGTCAAAATATATTTTAGATGCTACAGCTTTGCACACTTGGCATTGTTTCAGCCAGCTTCATCTGGAAAACTTTTCCAACAGTCTTTAAGGAGTTCCCACATATGCCGAGCACTTGTTGGCTGCTTTCCCTTCACTCTGCGGTCCAACTCATCCCAAGCCATCTCAATTGGGTTGAGGTCAGGTGATTGTGGAGGCCAGGTCATCTGAAGCAGCACTCCATCACTCACCATCTTGGTCAAATAGCCCTTACACAGGCTGGAGGTGCGTTGGGTCATTGCCCTGTTGAAAAACAAATGATAGTGGGACTAAGTACAAACCAGATGGGATGGTCGTTCTCGCTGCAGAATGCTGTGGTAGCCATGCTGGTTAAGCGTGCCTTAAATTCTAAATAAAGCAATCACTGACAGTGTCACCAGCAATGCAGCCCCACACCATTACACCTCCTCCTCCATGCTTCACGGTGGGGTTCAAACCAAAAATCTCAAATTTGGACTCATCAGATTAAAAGACAGATTTCAACCGGTCTAATGTCCATTGCTCGTGTTTCTTAGATCAAGCAAGTCTCTTCTTATTATTGGTGTCCTTTAGTAGTGGTTTCTTTGCAGCAATTTGACCATGAAGGCCTGATTCACGTGATCTCCTCTGAACAGTTGATATTGAGATGTGTCTGTTACTTGAACTGTGAAGCATTTACTTGGGCTGCAATTTCTGAGGCTGGTAACTCAAATTAACTTACCCTCCGCAGCAGAGGTAACTCTGGGTCTTCCTTTCCTGTGGTGGTCCTCATGAGCCAGTTTCATCAGAGCTTGATGGTTTTTGCGACTGCGCTTGAAACTTTCAAAGTCCTTGAAATGTTTTGTTGCGTTTTGACTGACCTTCATGTCTTAAAGTAATGACGGACTGTTGTTTCTCTTTGCTTATTTGAGCTGTTCTTGCCATAATATGGACTTGGTCTTTTACCAAATAGGGCTACTGTATTTTCTGTATACCCTCCTTACCTTGTCACAACACAACTGATTGGCTCAAATGCATTAAGGAAAGAAATTCCACAAATTAACTTAACAAGGCACACCTGTTAATTGAAATGCAATCCAGGTCACTACCTCATGAAGCTGGTTGAGAGAATGCCAAGAGTGTGCAAAGCGGTCATCACAAATATAAAATATTTATTTTACCATTTTTTGGTTACTTCATGATTCCATGTGTTATTTCATAGTTTTGATGTCTTCACTAATATTCTACAATGTAGAAAATAGCAAAAATAAAGTAAAACTCTTGAATGAGTAGGTGTCCAAACCTTTGACTGGTACTGTATGTAAATTTGATATTTCTGTATTTAATTTTTCACTAAATATGCAAAAATGTCTAAAAACATGTTTTTACTTTGCCATTATGTGGTAGAGTGATGGGTGAAAATTTGTTTTATTTATTTATTTTGAATTTAGTCTATAAAACAAATAAATGTGGAATAAATCAAGGGGTATGAATACTTACTGAAGGCACTGTATAGGCAGATAATGACAGCTACAGGCAGTTAGACAGAAGAAAGATAGGCCTAGTTAGTGTTTGAGTAGCCTGTATAGCCATCTTCAGCAGCAGCCTACATGACACCAAGATGAAAATATCTCAATTACTAGACTGGTATAAAGAAGGTTGTCTGATAGGGCTTTTCAGGTCACCAGCTAGCTGTTCATAGTCACTACTATTCTGGTTCGTGGACGACAGGAAATGGAGGGCCAAGCACGTCTCCATTCACATCGACAGGCTGTAGTGGAGAGGCTCACGGGCTTCATGGTCCTCTGTGTCTACGTCACTAAGGATCTATCATGGTCCAAACACACCAACACAGTAGTGAAGAGGGCACGACAACGCCTCTACCCCCTCAGGAGGCTGAATTTATTTTGCATGAGCCCTCAGATCCTCAAAGAGTTCAACAGCTGCACAAAAAAGAACATGCTGATTGGCTGCATCACCGCTTGGTATGGCAACTGCTTGGCACTACAGGGTAGTGGGTACAGACCCATACCTCACTGGAGCCAAGCTCCCTACCATCCAGGACCTCTATACCAGGCGGTGTCAGATGAAGCCCCCCAAAAAACTGTCAAAGACTCCAGCCGCAGACTGTTCTCTTTGCTACCGCAGGGCAAGTGGAACCAACACGAACCTGAACAGCTTCTACCCCCACGCCATAAGCGTTCTAAACGAGACTGCTAGTTAGCTAATCAAATAGCTACCTGGACAGCCTGCATGTACCTTTTTAAGCACAAACTCTCTTGCATTGACTATGCACACACTGGACACCAACACACACATGCATACTGAAGTCACACACACACTGCTGCTAGTCACTTTAGCCCTATCTATATGTACAGTACATAACTACCTCAGTTGCCTTGCTCCCCTGCACATCGATGTATTTATTTTTCTTCTACTCCCTATTTACAGCCATGTTATTTTTACTCGTTATTCACCGTGTCACTATTTCTATTCTTAATTCAAATGTTTTGTATTATCTTCAACTCTGCATTGTTGGAAAAGGACCCATAAGTAAGTATTTCACTGTTAGCTTTCACCTGTTGCTAACGAAGCATGTTTTATTTGATTTGGTTCTATCTGTTCCAAGCCAGCTGGCACCTAGGGGAGAAACTCTTCTCACAGGCTAACACGGGTAGGTGAGATAACTGTATGATTAGTAAATTATCCGTTGTTTCCATTGCTATCGTCTAATCTAGTTAGCTAACCAGAGAGAAAAACAGGTGTATCGAATTTTGTTTATTCTACATAGCCAGAGCAATGTTGGTTGACAAGCACAGTGCCAACATTGTTTCCCCATTGAATAACAGGCTGTCTGCTAACTAGCTAGCACATGAAGCCATCTAAATTATAATTAATTTAGGTTATAAATGAGCAAATAGCTATTTACTTACTAAGCGGTCCACCTGGCCCCAGTCCTTGGTCTTTACAAGCTGGTGGAGTGCCGCTTTGCCTCTCGAAATTGCCCGGGTTGAGAAATAATCCCGCAACCGGGGAAGCTCCCTCCCTGACTCCAACAATTCGGTATGAAATTCAAGAGCGGTGAGGATGTATTGATCCCGTATTAGCTGAGCAGCAATCACATCTACAGATACCCGAGTCTCTGCCAAGCCGCTTGGCATTGCTGCGGCTGCTACCGAGATGCCTTCCACACTTGGGCTGGTCCGGGTGCTGGACAGCAGAAGGGCCGGGGGCTCGGCGTCCGCCTGTGGGGAGAAGGGGTTGTTGGACGGGAGCCCTGGCGCTCCATCGCTAAGGCTCCTTTCGGCATCAGCCCCGTCCTCTGCTCTCTGCTCTGCCTCATCTTCAGAATCGCTCAGATTAAACGGGTTGACGCTATCCGCCGCCATTTTTCTAATATGAAGATTTAACCTAGCTCGCTAGAAAGTCATCCGTCCAGGAAGAGGGGTCCAATTTTAAACTATCTGCCCGTCTTTCCCCGATCAGCTGAAAGGGGTTGAATTCAGGGAAGGGTTTGGTTGAATGTCATTCCAGCACCCGCCTCCGCCATTGAATAGTGGGATTAGATTGGCTCCGGGAGAGGTTAAGAAGAAACTACGAGAAGGGTGGGCGGAAATTCGGGGCGTTCCTGCATGTGGCCATTTCCCCTCTTTATACTTGCATTGGACAGTTATTATGAAAACATTTTATTTAACCTTTATTTAACTTGGCAAGTCAGTTGAGAACAAATTCTTATTTTATATTGATGGTATAACCCGGCTAAACCCTCCCCTAATAATTTAAAGCTGCAATATGTCACTTGTTGGGTGACTCGATCAAATTCACATAGGAATTTGAGTTATCGATCAGTCATTCTCATTGAAAGTAAGTCTAAGAAGTGGTAGATCTGTTCTATGTTCTCTATTTAAGTGATAATGTCAAAGAAGCTGGTGTTTGGAGGATATATTGGCACTGGTGTTGTTCATCTCCAGCAAGTAAATTGTGCCAATACAGTGAGGGAAAAAAGTATTTGATCCCCTGCTGATTTTGTATGTTTGCCCACTGACAAAGAAATGATCAGTCTATAATTTGAATAGTAGGTTCATTTGAACAGTGAGAGACAGAATAACAACAACAAAAAACAGAAAAATGCATGTAAAAAATGTTATAAATTGATTTGCATTTTAATGAGGGAAATTGTCCTCGTCAACACTCACACCTGTGTTAACGAGAGAATCACTGACATGATGTCAGCTGGTCCTTTTGTGGCAGGGCTGAAATGCAGTGGAAATGTTTTTTAGGGATTCAGTTCATTTGCATGGCAAAGGGGGACTTTGCAATTAATTGCAATTCATCTGATCACTCTTCATAACATTCTGGAGTGTATGCAAATTTCCATCATACAAACTGAGGCAGCAGACTTTGTGAAAATTTATATTTGTGTCATTCCCAAAACCTCTGGCCACGACCCCTTCCTCTTCGATGTGCACAACTCTGGAAAGACTGGATACGTGCAAGCAATATGGCAGGAGTACGGAGCACTGTAAAATGTAAATGTGTCATCTCTCTCTCTGTCTCTTTCTCTCTCTCTCTCTCTCTCTCTCTCTCTGTCTCTCTCTCTCTCAATTCAAGGGCTTTATTCGCATGGGAAACATGTGTTAACATTGCCAACGCAAGTGAGGTAGATAATATATACAGTGAATATATAAAGTGAAATAAACAATAAAAATGAACAGTAAACATTACACATACAGAAGTTTCAAAACAATAAAGACATTACAAATGTCATATATATATATATATATATATATATATATATATATATATATATATATATATATATATACACAGTGTTTTAACAATGTACAAATGGTAAAGGACACAAGATAAAATAAATAAGCATAAATATGGGTTGTATTTACAATGGTGTGTGTTCTTCACTGGTTGCCCTTTTCTCGTGGCAACAGGTCACAAATCTTGCTGCTGTGAAGGTACACTATGGAATTTCACCCAGTAGATATGAGAGTTTTTCAAAATTGGATTTGTTTTTGAATTGTTTGTGGATCTGTGTAATCTGAGGGAAATATGTCTCTCTAATATGGTCATACATTGGGCAGGAGGTTAGGAAGTGCAGCTCAGTTTCCACCTCATTTCTCTCTCTGTCTCTCTCTCTCTGTCTCTCTCTCTGTCGCTCTCTCTCTGTCTCTCTCTCTCTCTCTCTCTCTCTCTCTCTCTGTCTCTCTCTCTCTGTCTCTCTCTGTCTCTCTCTCTGTCTCTCTCTCGGTCTCTCTCTCTCACTCTCTGTCTCTCTCTGTCTCTGTCTCTCTCTCTCTCTCTCTCTCTCTGTGTCTCACTCTCTGTCTCTCTCTCTGTCTCTCTCTCTCTCTCTCTATCTCTCTGTGTAGTTTAGGTCGGTGAGCTGGGTCCTGGGTTGTTTGTTTCTGGCCACATTTCCCATGATGCCAGTTGTGGAGGGAGAACCCAACGTTTATATGGTGTAAGTATTCTAACCTCCCTACAACATTACACTAATGCTTCATGGCACTCTTTCTAAATCAGCGCTCTATCCATCCATCCATCTCTCTCTCGTTCCTGTGCAGGTGTTCTCTCCCTGTTCATATCTGTCTTTTACCTCTGGTCGGCAATGAAACAGACTACACTACACCTGACTGACCTTTACCTCTTCATCTCCCAGGTAAAGTGTGTATGTGTTATATCTCTAGATGCTTCCTGTAAGAGTGTGTGTGCCTATGTACTGACCAGCATACTCTCCAGTCTGCAGCTGAAACAGGGTCTACCTCTCATCAGCCAGATCATCAGCTGGACTAAACTGGGTGGGTACCAACTCTCTCTCTCTCCCAGTACTGAGTACTGGGTAATAGAGAGTCACCCCTCACAGTCACCTTCCTACTACTGAGTACTGGGTAAGAGAGAGTCACCCCTCACAGTTACCATCCTACTACTAAGTGGGATAGTGAGCACATAGTCACCTGTCTTCCTTCAGAACAGTTGTCACACCGTGTATTTTTACTGTCTGTTTGTGTGCCTTTCTCCCCCCACCAGGTGTCTACCATTTTCCCCATTATCCCCTGTGTATTTATACCTGCGTTTTGTGTTTGTCTGTTGCCTGTTTGTCTTGTCGTATCAGAGTGTTTCCAGTTTGTCTTGTCGTATCAGTGTTTCCAGTCTGTCTTGTCGTACCAGAGTGTTTCCAGTTTGTCTTATTGTATCACTGTTTCCAGTTTGTCTTGTCGTACCAGTGTTTCCAGTTTGTCTTGTCGTACCAGAGTGTTTCCAGTTTGTCTTGTCGTAACAGAGTGTTTCCAGTTTGTCTTGATATCAGAGTGCCCCAGTTTGTCCGTATCAGTGTTTCCAGTTTGTCTTGTCTACCAGTGTTTCCAGTTTGTCTTGTCGTACCAGTGTTTCCAGTTTGTCTTGTCGTATCAGAGTGTTTCCAGTTTGTCTTGTTGTATCAGTGTTTCCAGTTTGTCTTGTCGTCAGAGTGTTTCAGTTTGATCTTAGTCGTATCGAGTGTTTCCAGTTTGTCTTGCATTATTTGAGTGTTTCCAGTTGTCTTGTCGTATCAGTGTTTCCAGTTTGTCTTGTCGTGCAGAGTGTTTCAGTTTGTCTTGTGTTTGTCCCATTTTGTGAGTGTTTCCAGTTTGTCTTGTCGTATCAGTGTTTCCAGTTTGTCTTGTCCTACCAGAGTGTTTCCAGTTTGTCTTGTCGTATCAGTGTTTCCAAGTCTTGTCGTAGCCAGTGTTTCCAGTTTGTCTTGTTGAAAGTGTTTCCAGTTTGTCTTGTCGTATAGAGTGTTTCCAGTCTGTCTTGTCGTATCAGAGTGTTTCCAGTTTGTCTTGTCTTTGTGGAGTGTTTCCAGTTTGTCTTGGCGCTCAGAGTGTTTCCAGTTTGTCTTGTCGTATCAGTGTTTCCAGTTTTTGTGTGCTCAGAGTGTTTCCAGTTTGTCTTGTAGTATCAGTGTTTCCAGTTTGTCTTGGTCCTGAGTGTTTCCAGTTTGTCTTGTCGTAACAGTGTTTCCATTTGTTTGTCTTACTGAGTGTTTACAGTTTGTCTTGGCCCAGTGTTTCCAGTTTGTCTTGTGTATCAAGTTTCCAGTTTGTCTTGTCTGTCAGTGTTTCCAGTTTGTCTTGTCGTGACAGTGTTTCCAGTTTGTCTTGTCAAACAGCAGTGTTTCCAGTTTGTCTTGTCAGATTCTAGTAGGTTTCCAGTTTGTCTTGGGTGTTTCCAGTTTGTCTTGTCCAGCGTTTCCAGTTTGTCTTGATATATAGTGTTTCCAGTTTGTCTTGTCGTATCAGAGTGTTTCCAGTTTGTCTTAATCAGTGTTTCCAGTTTGTCTTGAAGAAGTGTTTCCAGTTTGTCTTTGTACCAAGTGTTTCCAGTTTGTCTTGTGTACAGTGTTTCCAGTTTGTCTTGTTTACCCCCAACACCAGTGTTTCCAGTTTGTCTTGTATATCAGAGTGTTTCCAGTTTGTCTTGTCGAAGTGTTTCCAGTTTGTTTTGAAATCAGTGTTTCCAGTTTGTCTTGAGAAGAGTTTTTGCCAGTGTTTGTTTTTGTCGTTCAGTGTTTCCAGTTTGTCTTGTCGTATCAGAGTGTTTCCAGTTTGTCTTGAATATCATGGTGTTTCCAGTTTGTTTGGTAAAGTGTTTCCAGTTTGTCTTGTCAGTACATTGTTTTCAGTTTGTCTTGTCGAAGTGTTTCCAGTTTGTCTTGTCGATAATGCAGAGTGTTTCCAGTTTGTCTTGTCGTATCAGTGTTTCCAGTTTGTCTGTAGTTGTTTCCAGTTTGTGTTTCAGTTTGTCTTGTCGTTCAGTGTTTCCAGTTTGTCTTGTGATCAGTCCTTGGTTCCAAATATTGGGGTGTTTCCAGTTTGTCTAAGGATGATGTTTCCAGTTTGTCTTGTCGTATAGAGTGAATTTCCAGTTTGTCTTATCGTATCAGTGTTTCCAGTTTGTCTTGTCGTATCAGTGTTTCCAGTTTGTCTTTTCACAGGCCAGTTTGTCTTGTCGTTCAGAGTGTTTCCAGTTTGTCTTGTTGTATCAGTGTTTCCAGTTTGTCTTGGAGAGTGTTTCCAGTTTGTCTTGTTGTCTTTCCAGTTTGTCTTAGTTGTTTCCAGTTTGTCTTGTCGATCAGTGTTTCCAGTTTGTCTTGTTGTATCAGAGTGTTTCCAGTTTGTCTTGTTGTAGAGAGTGTTTCCAGTTTGTCTTTTGTATCAGTGTTTCCAGTTTGTCTTGTTGTTTGTTTCCAGTGTCTTTCCAAGTGTTTCCAGTTTGTCTTGTTAGAGTGTTTCCAGTTTGTCTTGTCGTACCAGAGTGTTTCCAGTTTGTCTTGTCGTTTCCAGTGTTTCCAGTTTGTCTTGTCGTATCAGAGTGTTTCCAGTTTGTCTTGTCGTATCAGTGTTTCAGTTTGTCTTGTCGTCAGTGTTTCCAGTGTCTTTCCAGTTTCTATCTTGTCTCAGTTTGTCTTGTAGTTCAGAGTCAGTTTGAGCTGGGTCCTGGAGTTGTTTCCAGTTTGTCTTGTCGTACCAGAGTGTTTCCAGTTTGTCTTGTCGTATCAGAGTGTTTCCAGTTTGTCTTGTTGTATCAGAGTGTTTCCAGTTTGTCTTGTCGTACCAGAGTGTTTCAGTTTGCACTCAGAGTGTTTCCAGTTTGTCTTGTCGTATCCATGTTTCCAGTTTGTCTTATTGTATCAGTGTTTCCAGTTTGTCTTGTCGTACCAGAGTGTTTCCAGTTTGTCTTGTCGTACCAGAGTGTTTCCAGTTTGTCTTGTCGTACCAGAGTGTTTCCAGTTTGTCTTGTCGTATCAGTGTTTCCAGTTTGTCTTGTCGTATCAGTGTTTCCAGTTTGTCTTATTGTATCAGTGTTTCCAGTTTGTCTTGTCGTACCAGAGTGTTTCCAGTTTGTCTTGTCGTACCAGAGTGTTTCCAGTTTGTCTTGTTGTATCAGAGTGTTTCCATTTTGTCTCATCAGCCAGTGATCAGTTTGTCTTGTCGTAAACAGAGTGTTTCCAGTTTGTCTTGTCCCAGTACTGTTTCCAGTTTGTCTTGGGTATCAGAGTGCGTATCAGAGTGTTTCCAGTTTGTCTTGTCGTATCAGTGTTTCCAGTTTGTCTTGTATCAGAGTGTTTCCAGAGTGTTTCCAGTTTGTCTTGTCGTACCAGAGTGTTTCCAGTTTGTCTTGTCGTATCAGTGTTTCCAGTTTGTCTTGTCGTATCAGTGTGTTTCCAGTTTGTCTTGTCGTATCAGAGTGTTTCCAGTTTGTCTTGTCGTATCAGTGTTTCCAGTTTGTCTTGTCGTATCAGAGTGTTTCCAGTTTGTCTTGTCGTACCAGTGTTTCCAGTTTGTCTTGTCGTATCAGAGTGTTTCCAGTTTGTCTTGTCGTATCAGAGTGTTTCCAGTTTGTCTTGTCGTACCAGAGTGTTTCCAGTTTGTCTTGTCGTATCAGAGTGTTTCCAGTTTGTCTTGTCGTATCAGTGTTTCCAGTTTGTCTTGTCGTATCAGAGTGTTTCCAGTTTGTCTTGTCGTATCAGAGTGTTTCCAGTTTGTCTTGTCGTATCAGAGTGTTTCCAGTTTGTCTTGTCGTATCAGAGTGTTTCCAGTTTGTCTTGTCGTATCAGAGTGTTTCCAGTTTGTCTTGTCGTACCAGAGTGTTTCCAGTCTTGTCTTACCAGAGTGTTTCAGTTTGTCAGAGTGTTTCCAGTTTGTCTTGTCAGAGTGTAGTTTGTCTTGTCCAGAGTGTTTCCAGTTTGTCTTGTCGTACCAGAGTGTTTCCAGTTTGTCTTGTCGTACCAGAGTGTTTCCAGTTTGTCTTGTCGTACCAGAGTGTTTCCAGTTTGTCTTGTCGTACCAGAGTGTTTCCAGTTTGTCTTGTCGTATCAGTGTTTCCAGTTTGTCTTGTCGTACCAGAGTGTTTCCAGTTTGTCTTGTCGTATCAGAGTGTTTCCAGTTTGTCTTGTCGTACCAGAGTGTTTCCAGTTTGTCTTGTCGTATCAGAGTGTTTCCAGTTTGTCTTGTCGTACCAGTGTTTCCAGTTTGTCTTTTCCAGTTTGTCTTGTTGTATCAGAGTGTTTCCAGTTTGTCTTGTCGTACCAGAGTGTTTCCAGTTTGTCTTGTCGTACCAGAGTGTTTCCAGTTTGTCTTGTCGTACCAGAGTGTTTCCAGTTTGTCTTGTCGTACCAGAGTGTTTCCACCTGTCTGTCCTGATCCTGAGCCTGCCTGTCCTGACCCTGAGCCTGCCTGTCCTGACCCTGAGCCTGCCTGTCCTGAACCTGCCTGTCCTGAGCCTGCCTGTCCTGACCCTGAGCCTGCCTGTCCTGACCCTGAGTCCGCCTGAGCCAGCTTGCCATCCTGAGTGCCGTCTGGTACCTGCCTGACTTTGCCCTGGATTACCAACCTCTGCGTGACCTCAACCTGCTGTTTGCCTGCCCCTTGTGTTGTAATACATGTCTGAGATTCATACTATCCGCCTCCTGTGTCTGCATCTGGGTCTCATCCTGATCCATGATAGCAGTGGTGGAAAAAGTACCCAACTGTCATTCTTGAGTAAAAGTAAAGATACCTTAATAGTAAGTAAGTAAAAGTTAAAGTCACCCAGTACAATACTACTTGAGTAAAAGTCTACAAGTATTTGGTTTTAAATATACTTCAGTATCAAAATTAAATGTAAAAGCTAAAAAATACTTAAGTATGAAAAGGAAAAGTATAAATCATTTCTTATTTTAAGGAAACCAGACGTCATCGTTTATTGTTTTTAAAATGTATGGATTTTCAACACTCAGACATGATTTACAAATTAAGCATTTGGGTTTAGTGAGTCCTCCAGATCAGAGGAAGAAGGGATGACCAGGGATGTTCTCTGTTTAGTGAGTCCACCAGATCGGAGAAGAAGGGATGACCAGGGATGTTCTCTGTTTAGTGAGTCCACCAGATCGGAGGAAGAAGGGATGACCAGGGATGTTCTCTGTTTAGTGAGTCCACCAGATCGGAGGAAGAAGGGATGACCAGGGATGTTCTCTGTTTAGTGAGTCCACCAGATCGGAGGAAGAAGGGATGACCAGGGTGTTCTCTGTTTAGTGAGTCCACCAGATCGTGGGAAGAAGGGATGACCAGGGATGTTCTCTGTTTAGTGAGTCCACCAGATCGGAGGAAGAAGGGATGACCAGGGTGTTCTCTGTTTAGTGAGTCCACCAGATCGGAGGAAGAAGGGATGACCAGGGATGTTCTCTGTTTAGTGAGTCCACCAGATCGGAGGAAGAAGGGATGACCAGGGATGTTCTCTGTTTAGTGAGTCCACCAGATCAGAGGAAGAAGGGATGACCAGGGATGTTCTCTGTTTAGTGAGTCCACCAGATCGGAGGAAGAAGGGATGTCCAGGGATGTTCTCTGTTTAGTGAGTCCACCAGATCGGAGGAAGAAGGGATGACCAGGGTGTTCTCTTGATAAGTATGTTTATTTAACAATTTTCCTGTCCTGCTAAGCGTTCAAAATTTAACGAGTACTTTTGGGTGTCAGGGAAAATGTATGGGGTAAAAAGTACATCATTATATTTAGGAATACATTGAAGTAAAAGTACAAATTGTCAAAAATATAAATAGCAGAGTACATATACCCAAAATGTACTTAAGTAAAAATACTTTAAAGCAATACTTAAGTACTTTACACCACTGTCTCACAGCCACCTACCTACTACTGAGTACTGGGTAAGAGATTTACTCTACACACTAACCCTTACGTTCTACATACTCCAGACGTCAATATGTTCTCTAGCTAGGTCCATAGCTAGCCACAAACACTTTTCAAAGATCCAGTATCAAGTATTCTGTGTATGGTTTGCGTGTACATGTGCCTGTGTGTGTGTGTGTGTGAGTCCGGTCTGAGGCTGTGGATCAACATAAAGCAGGAAGCCATGGACTCAGGGCATCTCTGGGAGACAGGAGATACTTACCTTTACACTGTTGACTGTTTAGTACTGTTTTGTTCTTCACTTTAATTGAATGTTCCTATTGCAAGTTGATCTGGATAAGACTGACTGCTAAATGACTGAAATATGCCTGAAACATAAACGTGAATCTACATGTATATCAAATCAAATCAAATCAAATGGTATTGGTCACATACACATGGTTTGCAGATGTTATTGCGATTGTAGCGAAATGCTTGTAAAAGTATCCAATAGTTCTTCCCGGCTGTATGTAATAACACTGAAGATTTTCTGGGCTAACAATGTAAGAAACAATACATGAACAATCTAAATACTGCAAAGTTTCCAAAGGACTGGAAGTGAGGCCGCCCTCTCCGTCGGCGCCATCTTGTCCTTTCAGAATCGTTGCAAACAGAAATGTGACTATACTGTACACAACAACCTCTATGCACTGCCACATTATCAAGTGTCAGTATCATGTTAATCACCCCATCTAATACAGCTACTTCCTGGTAAACAAGGTAACCACTAGTTCCTCTGCTCGGCATAATGCCATGGTTTATCCTCTGAGTGTAGGGAAAAACCCCATTGGTGTAGAACGTCTGGTCCAGCCTTTTACGGTGCAGTGTTACAATGTATTACGTCAATGTGGCTTTATTATTATTATGAAATGAATGTATGTCATTGTCTTTCAGCTGTCCACCCTTGACCACAGACAACTGAAGCTGAATGACATCAGAAGATCCAACTTCTCTGAGACTTTTTCCCAGGTGACACTGCTATGTCTGTTAATAACCTGCTAATGACATGTCAATAACCTGTTAATGTCCTATTAATAACATGTCAATAACCTGTTAATGTCCTATTAATAACCTGTTAATGACATGTCAATAACTTGTTAATGTCCTATTAATAACCTGTTAATGTCCTATTAATAACCTGTTAATGACATGTCAATAACCTGTTAATGTCCTATTAATAACCTGTTAATGTCCTATTAATAACCTGTTAATGACCTGCTAATGACATGTCAATAACCTGTTAATGTCCTATTAATAACATGTTAATGACATGTCAATAACCTGTTAATGTCCTATTAATAACATGTTAATGACCTGTTAATGTCCTATTAATAACCTGTTAATGACATGTCAATAACCTGTTCATGTCCTATTAATAACCTGTTAATGACCTATTAATAACCTGTCAATAACCTGTTAATGACCTGTTAATGACCTGTTAATGACCCGTTAATGATATGTCAAAAACTTGTTAATGTCATATTGATAACCAGTCAATACCCTGGTAATGACCTGTTAATGTCATGTTAATGACCTGTTAATGTCATGTTAATGACATGTTAATGACATGTTAATGATCTGTTAATGTCATATTAATGACCTGTTAATGCCATGTAAATGTCCTATTATAACCTGTTAATGACCCGTTAATGACCTGCTAGGTGATGCTAGTTTAACCCTGGTGATAGTCAACTCATCAATTCTCAATAGTATTTGTCACGTAGACAACAGGTGTAGACTAACAGTTAAAAGTTAACTTACGTGTCCTTTTCCAACTATGTTAAAGGTAACAAAAGAAATATAACATAGGGACGGGAGAAATCAATACACAGTGAATAACAATAACGAGTAAAAAATAGCATGCTATATGCAGGGGTACGAGGTCATTGAGGTAGATCTGTACATGTAGTTAGGGGTAAAGTGAATGGGCAACAGGATAGATAATGTTATGCTAATGAGCCTGAGGCTTTATTCACGATCCCGGATCCGGGATGGGGAGTATCAAGAGGTAAGGTGCCACCAACCTCCTGTGGTGTGGAGTCAGTGTGCATGTGCGGGCGTGCTATGTGTGTGTGGCCAAATGAAGTGTGTGTGTGTGTGTGTGAGTAGAATCCAGTATGTGTGCATAGTCAGTGCAGGAGAGTTAGTGCAAGCAGTTTAGCAGTCTTATGGCTTGAGGATAGAAGCTGTTCAGGGTCTTGTTTGTTCCAGGCTTGGTACACTGGTACCGCTTGCTGTGCAGCAGCATAGGGAACAGTCTATGGATTGCGTGGCTGGACTCTTTGACAGACTTTTGGGCTTTCCTCTGAGACTGCCTGGTATAGAGGTCCTGGGCTGTATTCAACACCCTCTGTAGTGCCTTGTGTTCGGGTGCCTTGCAGTTGCCGTACCAAGCGGGGATGCAGCCGGTCAGATGCTCTCAATGTTGAAGCTGTGGAACTTTTTGAGGATCTGAGTGCCCATTACAAATCTTTTCAGCCTCCTGAGGGGGAAGAGGTCCTGTCGTGCCCTCTTCACAACTGTGTGTGGACCGTGTTAATTATTTAGTGATGTGGACACGGAGGAACTTAAAGCTTTCGACCCGCTCCACTACAGCCCCATTGATGTGAATGGGAGCATTCGTCCCTCCGTTTCCTGTCCTTTGTCTTGCTACCGTTGAGGAAGAGGTAGTTGTCCTGGCACCACACTGCCAGGCCTCTGATCTCTTCCCTATAGATGGCCTCATCGTTGTCGGCGTACTGAGGACAAGCCAACCGGGGAGACGAGTGGAGACCACCCGGCCTACTGGATCTCGCCAAGTAGGTGTGGGACGCCCAGCCGATGTGATGATGAGGGAGCAGATGACAGCCATATGGTAAGGGAACATATGGAGAAGGCCCAGCGTGCCCAAACCAAGAGTTCTATGTGGGTTTTCCATCAGCCGGGGGAGACTGGAACAGATTTACAACGTGAACCTATTGAAGAGGTGACAGGTGAGGACAGCCAGTGGTGGTTCTGAGCAATGAGGACCCTTGGACCAGCTCAGAAGAAAGCTCTCCGGGAGCTCATCATATCAGATCCCTGAGGCCTGAAGGAAGGCTGTGAAGCAGGAGGTGGAGGCTATGCTATAAATTCTCAGACAACCCAAAGATTCCTTGATGCCCTTCCAGACTCCCTCTGCCTACCCAAGGACGTCAGAGGACAAAAATCTGTTAACCACCTAACTGAGGAACTCAATTTATCCTTGTGCAATACCCTAGATGCAGTTGCACCCCTAAAAACTAAAAACATTTATCATAAGAAACAAGCTCCCTCGTATACAGAAAATAACCGAGCTCTGAAGCAAGCTTCCAGAAAATTGGAACGGAAATGGTGCCACACCAAACTGGAAGTCTTCCGACTAGATTGGAAAGACAGTACCGTGCAGTATCGAAGAGCCCTCACTACTGCTCAATCATCCTATTTTTCCAACTTAATTGAGGAAAATAAGAACAATCCAAAATCTATTTTTGATACTGTCGCAAAGCGAACTAAAAAGCAGCATTCCCCAAGAGAGGATGGCTTTCACTTCAGCAGTAATAAATTCATGACCTTCTTTGAGGAAAAGATCATGATCATTACAAAAGCAAATTACGGACTCCTCTTTAAATCTGCAGATTCCTCCAAAGCTCAGTTGTCCTGAGTCTGCACAACTCTGCCAGGACCTAGGATCAAGGGAGACACTCAAGTGTTTTAGTACTATATCTCTTGACACAATGATGAAAATAATCATGGCTTCTAAACCTTCAAGCTGCATACTGGACCCTATTCCAACTAAACTACTGGAAGAGCTGCTTCCTGTCCTTGGCCCTCCTATGTTGAACATAATAAACGGCTCTCTTTCCATCTCTATGTGTACCAAACTCACTAAAAGTGGCAGTAATAAAGCCTCTCTTGAAAAAGCCAAACCTTGACTAAGAAAATATTAAAAACTATCGGCCTATATCGAATCTTCCTTTCGTCTCCAAAATTTTTGAAAAAGCTGTTGTGCAGCAACTCACTGCCTTCCTGAAGAAAAACAATGTCTACGAAATGTTTCAGTCTGGTTTTAGACACCATCATAGCACTGAGACTGCACTTGTGAAGGTGGTAAATGACCTTTTAATGGCGTCAGAACGAGGCTCTGCATCTGTCCTTGTGCTCCTAGACCTTAGTGCTGCTTTTGATACCATCGATCACCACATTCTTTTGGAGAGATTGAAAACCCAAATTGGTCTACACGGACAAGTACTGGCCTGGTTTGGATCTTATCTGTCGGAAAGATGTCAATTGGTCTCTGTGAATGGTTTGTCCTCTGAAATGTTGGTGTTCCTCAAGGTTCCGTTTTAGGACCACTATTGTTTTTACTATACATTTTACCTCTTGGGGATGTAATTCGAAAACATAATGTTAACTTTCACTGCTATGCGGATGACAGCTGTACATTTCAATGAAACATGGTGAAGCCCCAAAATTGCCATTGCTAGAAGCCTGTGTTTCAGACGTAAGGAAATGGATGGCTGCAAACGTTCTACTTTTAAACTCGGACAAAACAGTGATGCTTGTTCTAGGTCCCAAGGAACAAAGTGATCTTCTTTTGAATCTGACAATTAATTTTGATGGTTGTACAGTCTTCTTAAATAAAATTGTGAAGGACCTCGGCGTTACTCTGGACCCTGATCTCTCTTTTGACGAACATATCAAGACTGTTTCAAGGACAGCTTTTTTCCATTTACGTAACATTGCAAAAATCAGACAATTTAATTCCAAAGGATGCAGAAAAAATAATCCATGCTTTTGTACTTGTAGGTTAGACTACTGCAATGCTCTACTTTCTGGCTACCCGCATAAAGCACTAAATAAACTTCAGTTAGTGCTAAATACGGCTGCTAGAATCCTGTATCATATTACTCCAGTGTGAGCCAGTGCAAGCCTTCCTACACTGGCTTCCTGTTAAGGCAAGGGCTGATTTCAAGGTTTTACTGCTAACCTACAATGCATTACATGGGCTTGCTCCTACCTATCTCTCTGATTTGGTCCTGCTGTACATATCTACACGTACGCTACGGTCACAAGACGCAGGCCTCTTAATTGTCCCTAGAATTTCTAAGCTCAATTTTTATGGAATGGTCTGTCTACCCGTGTGAGAGACGCAGACTCGGTCTCAACCTTTAAGTCTTTACTGAAGACTCATCTTTTCAGTAGGTCATATGATTGAGTGTAGTCTGGCCCAGGAGTGTGAAGGTGAACGGTAAGGCACTGGAGCAACGAACCGCCCTTGCTGTCTCTGCCTAGCCAGTTCCCCTCTCTCCACTGGGATTTTCTGCCTCTAACCTTATTACAGGGGCTGAGAAACTGGCTTACTGGTGCTCTTCCATGCCGTCCCTAGGAGGGGTGCGTCACTTGAGTGGGCTGAGTCACTGACGTGGTCTTCCTGTCTGGGTTGACGCCCCCCCTTGGGTTGTGCCATGGCGGAGATCTTTGTGGGCTATACTCAGCCTTGTCTCAGGATGGTAAGTTGGTGGTTGAAGATATCCCTCTAGTGGTGTGGTGGCTGTGCTTTGGCAAAGTGGGTGGGGTTATATCCTGCCTGTTTGGCCCTGTCCGGGGGTGTCATCGGATGGGGCCACAGTGTCTCCTAACCCCTCCTGTCTCAGCCTCCAGTATTTATGCTGCAGTAGTTCATGTGTTGGGTGCTAGGGTCAGTCTGTTATATCTGGAGTATTTCTCCTGTCTATTCGGTGTCCTGTGTGAATGTAACTATACTCGCTCTAATTCTCTCTTTCTCTCTTTCTTTCTCTCTCTCTCTCTCAGAGGACCTAAGTCTTATGACCATGCCTCAGGACTACCTGGCATGATGACTCCTTGCTGTCCCCAGTCCACCTGGCCGTGCGGCTGCTCCAGTTTCAACAGTTCTGCCTGCGGATATGGAACTCTGACCTGTTCACTGGACATGCTACCTGTCCCCGACCTGCTGTTTTCAACTCTCTAGAGACAGCAGGAGCGGTAGAGATACTCTCAATGATCGGTTATGAAAAGCCAACTGACATTTACTCCTGAGGTGCTGACTTGTTGCACCCTCGACAACTACTGTGATTATTATTATTTGACCATGCTGGTCATTTATGAACATTTGAACATCTTGGCCATGTTCTGTTATAATCTCCACCCGGCCACCCCTCATAGCCTGTTTCCTCTCTATGTTTCTTCCAAGGTTTTGGTCTTTCAATGGAGTTTTTCCTATCCACTGTACTTCTCCACCTGCATTGCTTGCTGTTTGGGGTTTTAGGCAGGGTTTCTGTACAGCACTTTGATATATCAGCTGATGTAAGAAGGGCTATATAAATACATTTGATTTGATTTGCTGAGGATGCTGAGGATGGGAGTCATTGAGGATTCCACACAGAAAATGGTGCAGGGGGTGAACGACATCAGTTTGTTCGACTCCTACCACATGCCGAGAGTGGACGAGCTCATCAACCGGTCCTGGTACGTCCGCACCCTGGACCTGACCAAGGGATATTGGCAGGTACCCTTCTCCTCCCGTTTGGGTCTACTTGGAACCCCACCCACGTTCCAGCGCCTGATGGACCGAGTCCTCCGACCCCACCAACAGTACCAGTGGCCTATTTGGATGACATCATCCTCCACAGCCAAGGTTGGGAAAGCCCCTGACGCCAGGCAATACTGGACATGCTCAGGCAAGCCAGGTTGACAGCAAACTCCAAGAAATGCAAGCTGGACGGGGGAACATCAAGCCCCAGGAGAGGAAGGTCTAGGCGGTTCGTGACGTCCTCATGTCTGCTCGAACAGATGGGCTCTGTGTTCTACCCCAGTGGAGACACCATTACCCGGCGGTAACCCGGAAGAGGTCTCCTGGAGGAGACCTGTTTCTTTTCCTTTATTGGTTTAAACAAACACTCTTGAAGCTGAGTTATCACACTTGTGTCCATGTCTGATCTGTGTAAACGTCTAGATCAAACCCCCTGCTCTGCCACAACAGGCATAAGCCATAGACAGCAAACACAATTGCATTTTATCAATGGAAATTTGAAAACACACAGATACCGTGACTAGATCCTGATGCCCATTGTGATGCCATTCACCAGTACATCAACTCATGTTTCAGCATGATAATGCACGGCCCCATGTCGCAAGGATCTGTACAAAATTCCTGGAAGCTGAAAATGTCCCAGTTCTTCAATGGCCTGTATACTCAGCAGCCATGTCACCCGTTGAGTATGTTTGGGATGCTCTGTATCGACGTGTACGACAACATGTTCCAATTCCCACCAATATCCACCAACTTCGCCTAGCCATTGAAGAGGAGTGGGACAACATTCCACAGGCCACAATCAACAGCCTGATCAACTCTATGCAAAGGAGATGTGTCGCGCTGCATGAGGCAAATGGTCACCAGATACTGACTGGTTTTCTGATCCACACCCCTACCTTTTTTAAGGTATCTGTGACCTTATCTGCAGTACATTAGCATAACATTTACATTTACATTTAAGTCATTTAGCAGACGCTCTTATCCAGAGCGACTTACAAATTGGTGAATTCACCTTCTGACATCCAGTGGAACAGCCACTTTACAATAGTGCATCTAAATCATTAAGGGGGGGGTGGTGAGAAGGATTACTTATTACATAACATTACATAACATCAGTACATAACATCAGGATTACATAACATCAGTACATCAGTACATTAGCCTATGGTAACATCAGTACAGTAGCCTATGGTAACATCAGTACAGTAGCCTATGGTAACGTCAGTACATTAGCCTATGGTAACGTCAGTACATTAGCCTATGGTAACGTCAGTACATTAGCCTATGGTAACGTCAGTACAGTAGCCTATGGTAACATCAGTACGTTAGCCTATGGTAACATCAGAACATTAGCCTATGGTAACATCAGTACGTTAGCCTATGGTAACATCAGTAGAGTAGCCTATGGTAACATCAGTACAGTAGCCTATGGTAACATCAGTACGTTAGCCTATGGTAACATCAAATCAAATCAAATCAAATTGTATTTGTCACATACACATGGTTAGCAGATGTTAATGCGAGTGTAGCGAAATGCTTGTGCTTCTAGTTCCGACAATGCAGTAATAACCAACAAGTAATCTAACTAACAATTCCTAAACTACTGTCTTATACACAGTGTAAGGGGATAAAGAATATGTACATAAGGATATATGAATGAGTGATGGTACAGAGCAGCATAGGCAAGATACAGTAGATGGTATCGAGTACAGTATATACATATGAGATGAGTATGTAAACAAAGTGGCATAGTTAAAGTGACTAGTGATACATGTATTACATAAGGATGCAGTCGATGATATAGAGTACAGTATATACGTATGCATATGAGATGAATAATGTAGGGTAAGTAACATTATATAAGGTAGCATTGTTTAAAGTGGCTAGTGATATATTTACATCATTTCCCATCAATTCCCATTATTAAAGTGGCTGGAGTTGAGTCAGTGTCAGTGTGTTGGCAGCAGCCACTCAATGTTAGTGGTGGCTGTTTAACAGTCTGATGGCCTTGAGATAGAAGCTGTTTTTCAGTCTCTCGGTCCCAGCTTTGATGCACCTGTACTGACCTCGCCTTCTGGATGATAGCGGGGTGAACAGGCAGTGACTCGGGTGGTTGATGTCCTTGATGATCTTTATGGCCTTCCTGTAACATCGGGTGGTGTAGGTGTCCTGGAGGGCAGGTAGTTTGCCCCCGATGATGCGTTGTGCAGACCTCACTACCCTCTGGAGAGCCTTACGGTTGAGGGCGGAGCAGTTGCCGTACCAGGCGGTGATACAGCCCGCCAGGATGCTCTCGATTGTGCATCTGTAGAAGTTTGTGAGTGCTTTTGGTGACAAGCCTAATTTCTTCAGCCTCCTGAGGTTGAAGAGGCGCTGCTGCGCCTTCTTCACAATGCTGTCTGTGTGAGTGGACCAATTCAGTTTGTCTGTGATGTGTATGCCGAGGAACTTAAAACTTGCTACTCTCTCCACTACTGTTCCATCGATGTGGATAGGGGGGTGTTCCCTCTGCTGTTTCCTGAAGTCCACAATCATCTCCTTAGTTTTGTTGACGTTGAGTGTGAGGTTATTTTCCTGACACCACACTCCGAGGGCCCTCACCTCCTCCCTGTAGGCCGTCTCGTCGTTGTTGGTAATCAAGCCTGCCACTGTTGTGTCGTCCGCAAACTTGATGATTGAGTTGGAGGCGTGCGTGGCCACGCAGTCGTGGGTGAACAGGGAGTACAGGAGAGGGCTCAGAATGCACCCTTGTGGGGCCCCAGTGTTGAGGATCAGCGGGGAGGAGATGTTGTTACCTACCCTCACCACCTGGGGGCGGCCCGTCAGGAAGTCCAGTACCCAGTTGCACAGGGCGGGGTCGAGACCCAGGGTCTCGAGCTTGATGACGAGCTTGGAGGGTACTATGGTGTTGAATGCCGAGCTGTAGTCGATGAACAGTAGCCTATGGTAACATCATTACATTAGCCTATGGTAACGTCAGTACATTAGCCTATGGTAACATCAGTATAGTAGCCTATGGTAACATCAGTATAGTAGCCTATGGTAACATCAGTACAGTAACCTATGGTAACATCAGTACAGTAGCCTATAGTAACATCAGTACAGTAGCCTATGGTAACATCAGTACAGTAGCCATCAGTACATTAGCCTATGGTAACATCAGTACATTAGCCTATGGTAACATCAGTACAGTAGCCTATGGTAACATCAGTACAGTAGCCATCAGTACATTAGCCTATGGTAACATCAGGACGTTAGCCTATGGTAACATCAGTACATTAGCCTATGGGAACGTCAGTACATTAGCCTATGGTAACATCAGTACAGCAGCCTATGGTAACATCAGTACATTAGCCTATGGTAACGTCAGTATAGTAGCCTATGGTAACATCAGTACATTAGCCTATGGTAACATCAGTACAGTAGCCATCAGTACATTAGCCATCAGTACATTAGCCTATGGTAACATCAGTACAGTAGCCTATGGTAACATCAGTACATTAGCCTATGGGAACATCAGTACATTAGCCTATGGTAACATCAGTATAGTAGCCTATGGTAACGTCAGTACGTTAGCCTATGGTAACATCAGTACATTAGCCTATGGTAACATCAGTACATTAGCCTATGGTAACATCAGTACAGTAGCCCAAGTTAACATCAGTACAGTAGCCTATGGTAACATCAGTACAGTAGCCTATGGTAACATCAGTACATTAGCCTATGGTAACGTCAGTATAGTAGCCTATGGTAACATCAGTACATTAGCCTATGGTAACATCAGTACAGTAGCCATCAGTACATTAGCCATCAGTACATTAGCCTATGGTAACATCAGTACATTAGCCTATGGGAACATCAGTACATTAGCCTATGGTAACATCAGTAGATTAGCCTATGGGAACGTCAGTACAGTAGCCTATGGTAACATCAGTATAGTAGCCTATGGTAACGTCAGTACGTTAGCCTATGGTAACGTCAGTACGTTAGCCTATGCTTCGAAGGTGGGAGGGGCTGGTGTAGCTTGTGCTTCAGTGGGGAGAGGGACATTTAGCCTAAACACACACACGGGGAAAGCTGTTCAGCTGGCAGGCAGACACTGGAATACGCTTCTGAGTGACAAAGTGAATGCTCTGCATAGGTGCTTCGTTGCGTTTTTTGGGGGGACTGGTAGAATTGCCTCGAACATAAAATAACGTTTTTAAACGCTTATCATGAGGATGGCGATGGATGTATAGGAGTATGGGACACACTGTAGCTAATGGAAATCTGTTTGATACCTCTCCATACATTCCACTGCATGCTGTAGTTCTGGCCACACACACCCACACACACACAGCCAAACACACACATACGCACCCTTACCCTGTGTATCTCTCTGTGTCCAGTATCAGACGCTATGTGATTGTGATGTCCATGACCATCTTCCTGATGCTGCTGAGTCTGATGACCCACTTCCTCACCTCCAGGAGAGTAATGCTGTGGAGGACATGCAAGATGAATTTCCCGGAACGCTATCTCTCTCTCTCTGTTAACTGTGTTCTACAGGTAGTTAACCACCTTCTAGAGGTAGTTAACTGTGTTCTAAAGGTAGTTAACCACCTTCTAGAGGTAGTTAACTGTGTTCTACAGGTAGTTAACCACCTTCTAGAGGTAGTTAACTGTGTTCTAAAGGTAGTTAACCACCTTCTAGAGGTAGTTAACTGTGTTCTACAGGTAGTTAACCACCTTCTAGAGGTAGTTAACTGTGTTCTAAAGGTAGTTAACCATGTTCTAGAAGTAGTTAACTGTGTTTTACAGGTAGTTAACCACCTTCTAGAGGTAGTTAACTGTGTTCTACAGGTAGTTAACCATGTTCTAGAGGTAGTTAACTGTGTTCAGAAGTAGTTTACTGTGTTCCACAGGTAGGTAACCATGTTCTATAGGTAGTTAACTGTGTTCTACAGGTAGTTAACCACCTTCTAGAGGTAGTTAACTGTGTTCTACAGGTAGTTAACCATGTTCTAGAAGTAGTTAACTGTGTTTTACAGGTGGTTAACCATGTTCTAGAGGTAGTTAACTGTGTTCTAGAGGTAGTTAACTGTGTTCTACAGGTAGTTAACCGTGTTCTACAGGCAGTTATACAATGGGTCGGTATAATCCTGGATACTGATTGGTGAAAACCCAATTCCAGCCGGTGTCTATTCCACAAGTTACCACCGGCTAAAGCTATGATGTTGAAATGCCTATTTACTCTGTTCCCTCTCATTGCACAATCTACTGTCTCATCAGCCCAGACAGACTATTTATCAACTTGATCTCCACTGTAAACAGCATCTAGACATCATCTCCCATTTCTTTTAGACTAGCAATTGGTTTTCAATAGCAGAGATTTGTATAAACCTTGCTGTCTGGCGCTCTGACATTTGCAACATTGTTTCAATATTGAAATTCTATCTCCAGCTGTCCCATAATAATGAAGGTGAGGGGTGGGAGTCGGGAGGAGACAGACAAGCAGGCAGCTTTTCTCAGCCAGTCAAAATCATGAATCAGCATAATCTGTATGGATATATACAGACTAGCTCCTCTGAACAACAGTGTCCTGACGAGAGAGCACATTTTCTATGCCAGGCGAAATCACTCATCATTAGCCCATTGTTATCCAAATAAATGTCACGAGAAAACAGCTTAAACAAATGCAAATCCAGCTACTTTGCCATTATTCTGGCTGCACTGTTTGACGTGACTGTTGACAAAAGTTGGCTAGCTACCAAGCAAGGGATAGATTTAGAACAAAAAGACTTAACGACCGGGTCGTGTCTCTGGAAACCGAACCGATAGAACGAACGACCAGCTGGCTTGGGTAGCAACCCTTGATTTGTGTCGGGACTATATCTTGTGGAAGGATGAAATAGTAAGAATAAATTCATCAAAATAATGTTTTTTAATGAAAATGTCAATCATTATTTGAATATGTTGATAACCTGTTGTCTCAGGCCTAGTCTCAGGCCTAGCCCTCAGGCCTAGTCTCAGGCCTAGTCTCAGGCCTAGTCTCAGGCCTAGTCTCCTCAGGCCTAGTCTCAGGCCTAGTCTCAGGCCTAGCCCCCAGGCCTAGTCTCAGGACTAGCCCCCAGGCCTAGTCTCAGGCCTAGTCTCAGGCCTAGTCTCAGGCCTAGTCTCAGGCCCTTGCCAATACACTGCATTTGGAAAATATTCAGACCCATTCAAAATAACCACATTTTGTTACGTTACAGCCTTATTCTAAAATGGATTAAATCAATGAAAAAAAGTGGGCATTTTGATTTTGGAATGTAGTTACCCTTTAGTTCAACTTTGCAGGCACCTAGCACTGTTGGTTGGCTTGCAGTGTTTGTGTAGCACATGAGATGGAGTTTGCAAAACAAATGGCTGCTGGATTGATGCAAATAATCATGATATCATTCTGACAGGAAGAAATAGGCTACTTTGTAGCTAGTTTATTGATAGAGAAGGTTTTGGGGCTCGATGCCCAGTCTTTCCATCTACCAGAAGACGGTTAGGTCTGTTCCTGAATTGTTTGAAAACTGGATGTTTTACTTCATATTATGAGGTATGTCTTACCTTGATTCAAAGTAGCCCATTGCCACAATCCCACCATAGAAACAGTGGATGTTTATATACATATAAAGACGTGCTCAGATGCATTCCCCTATTCTATTGGTTTTCTTTCCACTTTGGTTAATTGTCTAGCAGCCAAAGGCATTATCCTAATCATATTAGCAAGCATTGATATTTGTTACATCTTTAAATCCCCCCTATTTCTAGCAGACGTTTCCATCTCTGTCCAGAAACCCACTTACCTGTGCGGTGCTCATTTTAGAACTGTGTTTTTGCACAAATTGTATTGAGAAACATTGAAGTGTAGGCCTACTCTCGTGTATACATTTCTGCACCTAAAAAGTTAAGAAATAATATTTTAGCAACATTCCTATCTGTTCCATCAACCCTGTTAATTTATGCGGCGTAAACTTCCAATACCACTACGTTGATACTTATCAGCGGGTAATAAGAAGAAGTATATACAATGTCCACTGCATAATAAGTGGTTATGCGGTATATACTTGCATATACCCTCCATTACACAACTGGTGGTGACCATCATAGCATTCAATCATCAATTAATTGCATTCATTCATGCACTATGCCATCAATGATGTAACGGTTCTCTTCCGCTGAAGGAGAGGAGGACCAAAATGCAGCGTGGTTCGTGTTCAACATCTTTAATATAGACGAACAACGAGAACACTACAAAATACAAAACAATAAATGTGAAAACCGAAACAGTCCTATCTGGTGCAATGACACAAAGACAGAAGACAGTTCCCAATCAGAGACAACGACAGACAGCTGCCTCTAATTGAGAACCAATCTAGGCAACCATAGACATACAAAACTACCTAGAAAGGAAACAGCCCCATAAACATACAAAACCCCTGGACCAGGTGAAACACATAAATCCCACATGTCACACCCTGACCTAACCAAAATAATAAAGAAAACAAAGATAACTAAGGCCAGGGTGTGACAAATGATCAGTTGTAAACATGCCTGCAGCATGATCTAGTTTGCCTGTGTGCATTCAGCACCTTCAGAAAGTATTCAGACCTCTTGACTTTCCCTCATTTGGTTACATTACAGCCTTATTTTAAAATGGATTATATACATGTTTTTCATCATCAATCCACACACAGTACCACATAATGAATAAGCAAAAACAAGATTTTAGAAATGTTTTCAAAAGTATTAAAAACAAAATAACAGAAATACCTTCTTTACAGTGACTTGCGAAAGTATTCACCCCCTTGGCATTTTTCATATTTTGTTGCCTTACAACCTGGAATTAAAATAGATTTTTGGGGGTTTGTATCATTGGATTTCCAGAACATGCCTACCCCCTTGAAGATACAAAATATGTTTTTATTGTGAAGCAAACAAGAAATAAGGCAGAAAAAAAGAAAACTTGAGTGTGTATAACTATTCATCTCCCCAAAGTCAATACTTTGTAGAGCCACCTTTTGCAGCAATTACAGCTGCAAGTCTCTTGGGGTATGTCTCTATAAGCTTGGCAAATCTAGCCACTGGGATCTTTTCCCATTCTTCAAGGCAAAACTGCTCCAGTTCCTCTGGTGTACAGACATCTTTAAATCTTACCACAGATTTTCAATTGGATTGAGGTCTGGGCTTTGACTAGACATTTCCAAGACATTTAACTGTTTCCCCTGCTGGAAGGTGAACCACCGTCCCAGTCTCAAATCTCTGGAAGACTGAAACAGGTTTCTCTCAAGATTTTCCCTGTATTTAGCGCCATCCATTAATCCTTCAATTCTGACCAGTTTCCCAGTCCATGCCGATGAAAAACTTCACCAGGTTGATGAGAGTTATTGGGTTTGTGCCAGACATAGCGTTCTCCTTGATGGCGAAAAAGCTTAATTTTTGTCTAATCTGACCAGAGTACCTTCTTCCATATGTTTGGGGAGTCTCCCACGTGCCTTTTGGTGAACACCAAATGTATTTGCTTATTTTTTTGTTTAAGCAATTGCTTTTTTTTGGCCACTCTTCTGTAAAGCCCAGCTCTGTGGAGTGCACGGCTTAAAGTGGTCCCATGGACAGATACCCCAATCTCCGCTGTAGAGCTTTGCAGCTCCATCAGGGTTATCTTTGGTCTCTTTGTTGCCTCTCTGATTAACACCCTCCTTACCCGGTCCGTGAGTTATGGTGGGCAGCCTTCTCTTGGCAGGTTTGTTGTGGTGCCATATTCTTTCTATTTTTTTATAATGGATTTAATGGTGCTCCGTGGGATGTTCAAGGTTTCTGATATTTTTTTATAACCCAACCCTGATCTGTACTTGTCCACAACTTTGTCCCTGACCTGTTTGGCGAGCTCCTTGGTCTTCACGGTGCCACTTGCTTGGTGGTGCCTCTTGCTTAGTGGTGTTGCAGACTCTGGGGCCTTTCAGAGCAGATGTATATATACGGAGATCATGTGACAGATCATGTGACACGTAGATTGCACACAGGTGTACTTTATTTAACTAATTATGTGACTTCTGAAGGTAAATGGTTGCACCAGATCTTATTTAGGGGCTTCACAGCAAAAGGGGTAAATACATATGCACACACCACTTTTCAGTTTTACATGAATTTTTTCATTTAATAACTTCATCAATTTAGACTGTGTTTTGTGTATGTCCATTACATGAAATCCAAATAAAAATATATTTAAATTACAGGTTGTAATGCCACAAAACTGGAAAAATGCCAAGGGGGATGAATACTTTTGCAAGGCATTGTACATAAGTATTCAGACTCTTTGCTATGAGACTCGAAATATAGCTCAGGTGCATCCTGTTTCAATTGATCATCCTTTAGATGTTTCTACAACATGATTGGAGTCCACCTGTGGTAAATTCAATTTATTGGACATTATTTGGAAAGGCACACACCTGTCTATATAAGGTCCCACAGTTGACAGTGCATGTCAGAGCAAAAACCAAGGTCATGTGATCTAAGAAATTCTCCGTAGAGCTACGAGACAGGAGTGTGTCGAGGCGCAGATCTGGGGAATTGTACCAACATATTTCTGCAGCATTGAAGGTCCCCCCAAGAACATTGTTAACTGGAAGAAGTTTGGAACTACCAAGGCTCTGTCTATATCTGGTTAACCGGACAAACAAAATAGCCTAATCTTCATTACTAATGTTCAAACTTAGACACCAAACAGTATCAAGGTTCTGATCTAATGCTGAGTCATAACCATGTTCATGGAAAATAATAATCAGCAGGAATACGGTTTTGAAGTGGCTGTCCTATATTTAGGAGATATAAGAAGTCTCAGGAAATATTGAAGTTTTTTTTGTAAACATATTTATTTATTTATTTATTTTGTAAACATATTTATTTATTTTTGTTGGCACAAAACTACCTCCATTCGTTAGTATGGGTTACCTTCAGATGAGTCCAAAACTACCTCCATTCGTTAGTATGGGTTACCTTCAGATGAGTCCAAAACTACCTCCATTCGTTAGTATGGGTTACCTTCAGACGAGTCCAAAACTATCTCCGTTCGTTAGTATGGGTTACCTTCAGACGAGTCCAAAACTACCTCCATTCGTTAGTATGGGTTACCTTCAGACGAGTCCAAAACTACCTCCATTCGTTAGTATGGGTTACCTTCAGACGAGGCCAAAACTAGCTCCATTCGTTAGTATGGGTTACCTTCAGATGAGTCCAAAACTACCTCCATTCGTTAGTATGGGTTACCTTCAGACGAGTCCAAAACTATCTCCGTTCGTTAGTATGGGTTACCTTCAGACGAGTCCAAAACTAGCTCCATTCGTTAGTATGGGTTACCTTCAGACGAGGCCAAAACTACCTCCATTCGACAAGGGCGGATGCGGGGGATTGGCACTCAGCCCATGCAAAATAAATGTATATCTTTAAATTAAACTGCTGGATTTTTTTATGGGAATTGTTTTATTATATTACTTAGATATAGACCGTTCTACAGGTAGTTAACCGTCCATGTTATACTTGACAGTGTTGACAGTGTTCTAGAAGTAGAGGTTAGAGGGTTGAACCATACACCTCTCAATGTGTGTCATGGCATATAGAATGGGAAAGGCAAATATCAGTTTCTCACAAAATCACTGAAGTTCTCTTCTCTTCTTTGCTCTTTTCCAGTAAGTTGCTTTAATCGCCAGCGTGGCGGTGTGGGTGGTGACCTTTGTGGTCATTTTCCCAATCCTCTATTTCAACTACGGCAAGGAAGTCCATGAAGACACAAGCAAAATGGCCTCCAATGACTCTCACTGTTTCCAATTCGGCAGCCACCTGAAAAATCACTCTGGCGTGAAAAAGCTGAACTACATCATGAGCTCTGTGATCGTTATCGTGGTCTGTGTGCAGACAGCACTGCAGTGTCACGTCATGAGCCTTCTGACCAGGAAGTACGAGCTAGACTGCATGCTTCACCAGGAATTCACCAGCAATTCACCAGGAATTCACCAGGAATTCTGGGCTCAGCTGAAGAGCCTGTGTTTTGCTGTGGTGCTGCTGGTGTGTTTCATGCCCTATCAAATGTTCAGGATTTACTACCTGGAACACCTGCAGCAGCTGGAGCACACTAACGAGGTGTTCCTCAGTCTCACGGCCCTCAGATGTCTCGACATGTTTACTTTCCTAGAGAGGGGACACTGCTATATGTGTGACCTCTTCTCACATTACCAAAACCTCGCTGTAATATTGCTTCCCTTTTAAACGGTGCTTTAGCACCATCTGCTTGTTTATATAGCTACACAGCATAGTCTACTGTATTGTAGGTCTATTGCAGGTTGACTATACTGGACAAAAATGTATTGGCTCTCATATTGGAATTTAAAATACAGTAAGCCGTGCCAATGACATTTCTCTCAATATGTCGATTTAAATCTTTGAAAAAACGTTGTGTAAGGCTACAGAGTATGTAAATATTCTAATAAGTAAATAAATGTCTAAAATGTTACTGTTCTACTATTATTCTGTGAAACATTACCTCCTCCTCACCCTTTACCCCCGTCTCGACATCATAGGCTGACCACACACACACCTACATTATTTCCCCTCTCAGTTTTATGGAGGCTAGTTACTGTTTAACATCCCCACCCTACTTTCAGTTTGTTTAGTAAATCGATCTAATGACAACCGAAGCCGGCACCATCCAATGTGTCGTTCAATGAATTATAGGCCCACAGCTTCCCTTTCCAACCCTCCGTGTGCTGTTGCAACTCCTCGCCCACGACTCTCTCATTTCGTGTGGTGACAAGGGGGACAAGTGGCCAAACTGGTGGCTAGTTTACTGGCGTCCTGTTGGATTAATGCACATCGCTGACGGACCAAGAGAAAGGTAAGCGGTCTCCTTTGAAATAATAAATAATTAACATATGATGTTTGTTGCCTAAATCTTATGGTTCTGTGACTCGTTCATTTTGGTCTTTCGTTTGACCTATCGGCCACAATGAATTAGTCGTGTTATCAGGGATCCTTGGGACGCCCCTACCCCAAACCCTAACTTTAACCCCTACCCTTACCCTAACCCTAACCCCTACCCTTACCCTAACTTTAATCCCTACCCCTACTCTTACCCTAACTATAACCCTTACCTAACCCTAAACCCTAACTTTAACCCCTACCCTTACCCTAACCATAACCCTAACCCCTACCCTAAACCCTAACTTTAACCCCTACCCTTACCCTAACCATAACCCTTACCTAACCCTAACCTTAACTTTTACCCTAAGCATAACCCTTACCTAACCCAACCTTAACTTTTACCCTAACTATAACCCTTACCTAACCCTAACCTTAACTCTTACCCTAACTATAACCCTTACCTAACCCAACCTTAACTTTTACCCTAACTATAACCCTTACCTAACCCTAACCTTAACTCTTACCCTAACTATAACCCCTACCTAACCCAACCTTAACTCTTACCCTAACCATAACCCTTACTGTAACCATTTTAAAGATGCGCTATGCAGACATTGCGCAACCATTTCCTGGTTGCTACAATTCTGATAGTTTGTCTAATTTCAGTTTGTGACAAAACATGCAAATATAATGTAGATAATCTTTGTACCATTTAAACAGATGTGAAATGTATTTTCTATAAGCAAAAATATTGTATTTTCAGCTGTTTGAAACAGGGGTACAAAACCTAAAGTAAAATAATAAATCTTAAGAATGGGAAGCATATAAATAGTGCACACAGAACAGATCTGTCACTTCTTTTTTTTCTTTTTGTTTTACCTTTATTTAACCAGGCAAGTCAGTTAAGAACAAATTCTTATTTTCAATGACGGCCTAGGAACAGTGTGTTAACTGCCTGTTCAGTGGCAGAACGACAGATTTGTACCTTGTCACCTCGGGATTGAACTTGCAACCTTTCGGTTACTAGTCCAACGCTCTAACCACTAGGCAGAGCCAAGTGACTTGGCCTCCCAAAAAGCTTAATATTGCAGCTTTAAAATGTCAACTCAATGTGAAGGGGATCAATATGCCCTCTTCCGGTGACTGCAGAGGCTCAGACCAACAAATGTCTGTCATATACAGGGCATTCAGAAAGTATTCGTACCCCTTGACTTCCACATTTTGTTACGTTACAGCCTCATTCTAAAATGTATTAAATTGTTTTTTCCCTTCATCAATCAACACACAATTTCCCATAATTACAAAGCAAAAACAAGTTTTTTGAATTTTTGCAAATGTATAAAAAAAAACCTGAAATACCTTGTTTACATACTGCAAGTATTCAGACCCTTTTCTATGAGGCCCGAAATTGAGCTCAGGTGCGTCCTGTTTCCATTGATCATCCTTGAGATGTGTCTACAACTTGATTGGAGTACACCTGTGGTAAATTAAATTTATTGGACATGATTTGGAAAGGCACGCACCTGTCTTTATTAAGTCTCACAGTTGACAGTGCATGTCAGAGCATAAACCAAGCCATGAGGTCAAAGGCATAGTCCGTACATGTCTGACACAGGATTGTGTCGAGGCACAGATCTGGGGAAGGGTACCAAAAATGTTTTTCAGCATTGAAGGTCCCCAAGAACACAGTGGCCTCCATCATTCTTCAATGGAAGAAGTTTGGATCCACCAAGACTCTTCCTAGAGCTGGCCGCCTGGCCAAACTGAGCAATCGGGGGAGAAGGGCCTTGGTCAGGAAGGTGACCAAGAGCCCAATGGTTACTCTGACAGATCTCCAGTGTTCCTCTGTGGAGATGGGAGAACCTTCCAGAAGGACAACCATCTCTGCAGCACCTCACCAATCAGGCCTTGACAGCTCACTTGGAGTTTACCAAAAGGCACCTAAAGGACTCTCAGTCCATGAGAAACAAGATTCTCTGGTTTGATGAAATCAAGATTGAAGTCTTTGGCCTGAATGCGAAGCGTCACGTCCGGAGGAAACCTGGCACCATCCCTACGGTGAAACATGGTGGTGGCAGCATCATGTCCGGAGGAAACCTGGCACCATCTCTACGGTGAAACATGGTGGTGGCAGCATCATGCTGTGGGGATGTTTTTCATCAGCAAGGATTGGGAGACGAGTCAGGATTGAGGGAAAGATGGCAGCATGGTAGCAACACAACAGGGTAGCAAGCACAAAACATGGTACACCAATGTTGTGCACAGACAACAGCACAAAGATGAAAGGAGCAAAGTACAGAGAGCTCTTTAATGAAAACCTGCTCCAGAGCGCTCAGGACCTCAGACTGGGACGAAGGTTCAGCTTCTAACAGAACGACGACCCTAAGCACACAGCCAAGACAACTCAGGAGTGGCTTCGGGACAAGTCTCTGAATGCCCTTGAGTGACCCATTCTGAACCCGATCAAACATCTCTGGAGAGGCCTGAAAATAGCTGTGCAGCGACGCTCCCCATCCAACTTGACCGAGCTTGAGAAGATCTGCAGAAAAGAATGGGAGAAACTTCCGAAATACAGCTCTGTCAAGCTTATAGCATCATACCCAAGAATCCTCAAGGCTGTAATCACTGCGAAAGGTGCTTAAACAAAGTACTGAGTAAAGGGTCTGAATACTTAAATATGCCAAAAATTCTAAAAATCGTTTTTTTGCATTGTCATTATGGGGTATCATGTGTAGATTGATGAGGGAACAAATCAACAATTGAATCAAATTTAGAATAAGGCTGTAACATACCAAAATGTGGAAAAAGTCAAGGGGTCTGAATACTTTCCAAATGCACTGTATATACAGTACCAGTCCAACGTTTGGACACACCTACTCATTCCAGGGTTTTCTTTATTTTTACTATTTTCTACATTGTGGAATAATAATGAAGACATTAAAACTATGAAATAACACATATGGAATCATGTATTTAGCAAAAAAGTGTTAAACATATCAACATTTTTATATATTTGAGATTCTTTGATAAGGTCCTTATGCTTCCAAAACAGTTCCACAATGCGTGTTAATGTTCAGGCCGAGCGCTGTGGCTCTTACTGTCCCTCCCCCATACAGAATATGCCTTGTTCCAGCTACTTTTATGGGCGGCAGGGTAGCCTAGTGGTTAGAGCGTTGGACTAGTAACCGAAAGGTTGCAAGTTCAAATCCCCGAGCTAACAAGGTACAAATCTGTCGTTCTGCCCCTGAACAGACAGTTAACCCACTGTTCCTAGGCCGTCATTGAAAATAAGAATTTGTTCTCAACTGACTTGCCTAGTAAAATAAAGGTAAAAAAAAAATAAAAAATGTGTAATGTCATGGAAATGACAGTCATGATCAGAGGCTAGAATAGGCCCAGCTGCTGTTGCAGTGGTGCCTATGGGAGAGCCACCACTTCACTGAGTAGGCCTAACGAACAGCAAAAGCACAAGCCTATATCAATCTACTATCCCCCTTAGTACAAAAGTTTACCTTTTCTATTCTGTGCAATAAATAAATATTCATATTCTGGGCTACTTGTGGGACGGGATAGATCCCAAATTAATACAAACACTATCATCAATTTATTTATTTTTTTACAAAATGAGGCTGATGCAACAGATCCGAATGTTTAAACT
>NC_088239.1:12062806-12112806 GCF_036934945.1 Oncorhynchus masou masou | reverse complement strand
AAAGTACCAATCAAATGGCAGGGAACTTAGTTTACCTTCTACACTCCAGACGGTGGAAGAACTGAATGTGACAGAGGAATACGAAAAAGAGAGAGGAAGAGAAGGGTAGGGAGACCGAGGCAGACAGGAAGTGGTAAAGGAATAGAAATAGCGCTCGGAAAATACATTGGAACAAATTGAAGGGAGACAGAGAAAAGGGAGGCAGAGGAAAAGAGGTAAAGAGAGAAAGAGGGAGAGAAAAGGACAGTGACAGAGGGATAGAAAGTGAGGGTTGAAGTATCCGTCTGTGTCAGTGAGTAACTCCTTGTTGGACATGGATGTAGCCAACTACAGTGAGGGACTGGACCCAACGTACAGCAGCCTGGGCTTTGAACACGCTGACATCCTCTATGGTGGGGGAGGTGAGTGGACTGGACACACACACACGGTCTGCTAAAATGACAAGTTAACAGGTGCTAGCAACATATCTGTGTGGTCATTTTGTGTCTTCTGAAATGTAAGGTCAGATATGCTTTATCCTGATCCCTCTACCTGCAGTCAATAAATGATTAGTAGAAATACAATATCTGAATTCTCACTTCAGTAAAAAGCCTAAAGTCAACTTGACCTTTTTCCTTGTAAGCTTGAATATAAACATTCAAATGTGATATTGTACATTTAGTCCAGTAGATAAGCTCCCGAAAAATACTATATTGTTCAACATGGTATAAAAGCGTAAAAATTGGCACACCTGCATAATTTGTCTTGCTGAACAAAACCTGATATAGCGCCATTTCAGCAAAGGCATGCGTCGGCCTTAAAGGTCAATGGTGATAATGCATTTTGGGTCATGGCTTCCCTTGTGTTGGGTCTACATGGCTTCAAATAGCTTAACATTTTTGTATTGGTTTTAGAGGAGCAAATTTGGTCAACAACAATAACCAAATATTCTTTGTTTTTACCTTGATGAGCACAACAATGATGAAAAAACATCAACGGAAATGGCAGTAAAATTGGAATATTTTCACTTTCAAAGTATCTTTTTACACAAGTTAAATACAGTGATTTGGGGAGTCTCCCACATGCCTTTTGTCGAACACCATGTTGCTTATGTTATTCTTTAAGCAATGGCTTTTTTTCTGGCCACTCTTCCGTAAAACCCAGCTCTGTGGACAGATACTCCAATCTCCACTGGTGCCCCTTGCTTAGTGGTGTTGCAGACTCTGGGGCCTTTCAGAACAGGTGTACAGTTGAAGTCAGACGTTTACATAGTCTTAAGATGGAGTCATTAAAACTCGTTTTCAACAATTCTACAAATTTAATTAGGGGGCGCTATTAAAATTTTTGGATGAAAAACGTTCCCGTTTTAAACAATATATTTTGTCACGAAAAGATGCTTGACTATGCATATAATTGACTTGAAAAGAAAACACTCTGACGTTTCCAAAACTGCAAAGATATTGTCTGTGAGTGCCACAGAACTGATGTTACAGGCAAAACCCAGATAAAAATCCAACCAGGAAGTGCCGCATTTTTTGAAACCGCCTCATGCCAATGACTCCTTATATGGCTGTGAATGAGCTACGAATGAGCTTACGTTTTCCACGTTTTCCCCAAGGTGTCTACAGCATTGTGACGTCTTTTCCATTGAAGAATGGCTGTAAGGGACCATATATAGCATGTGGTCACATGGTGTCTCCCGCAGAAAATCTCGCGTAAAATACAGAGGCAGCCATTTTTCCAATCGCTTCTTATGAGAAACCAATTGCCTCGACGGATATATTATCGAATATATATGTTTGCCGTGTTTCTGTCAATATTATGGAGCAAATTTTGAAAAAAGTTTGGCATTATAGTTGCAGCATTTTCCGGTTGATTTCCCAGCCAAGGATGATGAAGAAACGGGAGCTATTTCGCCTACAAAAATAATATTTTTGGAAAAAGGAACATTTGCTATCTAACTAGGAGTCTCCTGAGTGAAAGCATCTGAAGTTCTTCAAATGTAAATTACTTAATTCGGTTGCTTTTCTTATTTTCGTGAAAATGTTGCCTGCTGCCAGCAGAGCCTAGCAAAGCATTATGCCATGATAAACTTACACAAATGCTTGTCTAGCGTTGGCTGTAACGCATATTTTGAAAATCTGAGAAGACAGTGTTGTTAACAAAAGGCTAAGCTTGTGTTTGAATATATTTATTTCATTTCATTTGCGAATTTTTGCGTATTTATGTCCGCTGCGTTATGCTAATGCGTTTGCGGCTATGATTATGCTCCCGGATATGGGTTTGCTCGTCGCAAGAGGTTAACAAACTATAGTTTTGGAAAGCCGGTTAGGACAACTACTGTGTGCACGACACAACTAATTTCAACACTATTAATCTAACAACAGACAGATTATTTAACTTGTAATTCACTGTATCATAATTTCAGTGGGTCAGAAGTTTGCATACACTAAGTTGACTGTGCTTTTAAACAGCTGGGAAAATTCCAGAAAATTATGTCATGGCTTTAGAAGCTTTAGACCTCCACAAGTCTGGTTCATCCTTGGGAGCAATTTCCAAATGCCTGGAGGTACCATGTTCATCTGTACAAACAATAGTATGCAAGTATAAACACCATGGGACCACGCAGCCGTCATACTGCTCAGGAAGGAGATGTGATCTGTCTCCTGGAGATGAACATACTTTGGTGCGAAAAGTGCAAATCAATCCCAGAATAACAGCAAAGGACCTTGTGAAGATGCTGGTACACAAGTATCTATATCCTCAGTAAAACAAAACCTATCTTGATATAATCTGAAAGGCCATTCAGCAAGGAAGAAGCCACTGCTCAAAAACCGCCACGAAAAAAGCCAGACTACGGTTTGCAACTGCACATGGGGACAAAGACCGTACTTTTTGGAGAAATGTCCTCTGGTCTGATGAAACAAAAATAATGGCCATAATGACCATTGTTAGGTTTGGAGGAGAAAGTGGGAGGCTTGCAAGCCGAAGAATACCATCCCAACTGTGAAGCACGGGGGTGGCAGCTTCATGTTGTGGGGGTCCTTTGCTGCAGGAGGGACTGGTGCGCTTCACAAAATAGATCAGCATCATGATGTTGGAAAATTATGTGCATATGTTGAAGCAAAATCTCAAGACATCAGTCAGGAAGTTAAAGCTTGGTTGCAAATGGGTCTTCCAAATGGACAATGACCCCAAGCATACTTCCAAAATTGTGGCAAAATGGCTTACGGACAACAAATTCAAGGTATTGGAGTGGCCATCACAATGCCCTGACCTCAATCACATAGAACATTTGTGGGCAGAACTGAAAAAGTGTGTGCGAGCAAGGAGGCCTACAAACCTGACTCAGTTACACCAGCTTTGTCAGGAGGAATGGGCCAAAATTCACCCAACTTATTGTTGGAAGCTTGTGAAAGGCTACATGAAACATTTGAACCTGGCTAAAATTTTAATGGCAATGCTACCAAATACTAATTGAGTGTATGTAAACTTCTGACCCTTGTGATGAAATAAATAAAAGCTCAAATAAATCATGTAAACTTCTGACTGTCACACCCTGACCTTAGAGATCCTTTTTGTCTCTATTTTGGTTTGGTCAGGCGGCATGAGTTGGGGTGGGCATTCTATGTTTTGTGTTCTATTTTTTCTATTTCTGTGTTTGGCCAGGTGTGGTTCTCAATCAGAGGCAGCTGTCAATCGTTGTCTCTGATTGAGAACCATACTTAGGTAGCCTTTTCCTACCTGTGTTTTGTGGTTAGTTATTTTCTGTTTTGTGTGTCTGCACCAGACATAACTGTTTTGTTTGTTCTATTTTGTTATTTTTTTGTTCTAGTGTTCAGTTTTATTAGAAATCATGAACACGTACCACGCTGCACCTTAGTCCTCTTCTTCAAACAGCCGTTACACTGACCCACTGGAAATGTGGTGAAAGAAATAAATCTGAAATAAATAATTATCTCTACTATTATTCTGACATTTCACATTCTTAAAATAAAGTGGTGATCCTAACTGACCTAAGGGACAGGGAATTATTACTAGGATTAAATGTCAGGAATTGTGAAAAACGGAGTTTAAATGTATTTGGCTAAGGTGTATGTAAACTTCCGACTAAAATTGTATCTCTAGCCATGAAATGCTTTGAAAGACTGGTCATGGCTCACATCAACTCCATCATCCCAGACACCCTGTATCCACTCAAATTCACATACGACCTCAACAGATCCATGCAATTTATTTTACACTCCACCCTGCCCTTTACCACCTGGACAAGAGGAACACCTATATGAGAATGCAGTTAATTGACCTCAGCTCATTGTTCCTCCAAGCTCATCACTAAGTTCAGGACCCTGGGACTAAACCCTTACCTCTACAACTAGATTCTGGAATTACTGATGGGCCACCCCTAGGGTGGTGAGAGTATGCAACAACACATCTGCCACGCTGACCCTCAACACGGATGCCCCTCAGGGGTGCATGTTTAGTCCCTTCCTGTACTCCCTGTTCTCCCACGACTGTGCGACAGCGCACGACTCCAACACCATCATTAAGGTTGCTTACGGCACAACGGTGGTGCCTCATACTGGATGAAGATTTTTGCTTTAACGAGTCAGACGCAAAGGACTTAATTCAGACCCCGGACAAAAGCCCAAATTCACATGAACAAGAAACTAAGATATTGGGGACGTAGGTCGGGGTGCCTTGCAAGGATCCGACGGCAAGTGGGTAATCCGACTCTACCATCAGTCCTATTAGCCAACGTGCAATCATTGGATAATAAACTGAATGAGCTCTGGTCAAGAATATCCAACCAATGGGAAATAAAAATTATATTATCTTATGTTTCACCGAGTTGTGGCTGAACGACGACATGGATAATATACAGCTGGCTGGGTTCTCCGTACATCGGCAAGATAGAACAGCTGTAAGACAAGGGGTGGCGGTCTGTGTCTATTTGTCAATTACAGCTGGTGCAAGAAATCGAATATCAAGGAAGCCTCGAGGTTTTGCTCACCTGATGTAGATTATCTCATGATAAGCTGTAGACCACACTATTTACCAAGAGAGTTTTCATTTATATGTTTCCGTAGCTGTCTATGTACCACAACAAACCAATGCTGACACGAAGACCACACTCAAAGAGTTGTATAAGGCCAAAAGCAAAGAAGAACATGCTCATCCTGAGGCGGCGCTCCAAGTGACCGAGGTCTTTAATGCAGGGAAGCTAAAACCCATTTTACCTCATTTCTACCAGCATGTTACATGTGCAACCAGAGGGAAAATAACTCTAGACCACCTTTACTCCACACACAGAGATGCATACAAAGCTCTCCTTCGCCCTCCATTTGGCAAATCTGAGGCGGCGCTCCAAGTGACCAAGGTCTTTAATGCAGGGAAGCTAAAACCCATTTTACCTCATTTCTACCAGCATGTTACATGTGCAACCAGAGGGAAAATAACTCTAGACCACCTTTACTCCACACACAGAGATGCATACAAAGCTCTCCTTCGCCCTCCATTTGGCAAATCTGACCATAACTCTATCCTCCTCATTCCTGGTTAGAAGCAAAATTAAAGCAAGGAGTACAAGTGACTCGCTCAATACGGAAGTGGTCAGATGACGCAGATGCTAAGCTACAGGACTGCCGATGACACAACAGGCCTGATCACCGACAACGATGAGACAGCCTATAGGGAGCAGGTCAGAGAGCTGGCAGTGTGGTGCAAGGATAACAAACACTCCCGCAACATGATCAAGACAAAGGAGATGATCATGGACTACAGGAAAAGGAGGGCTGAGCACGCCCCATTCTCATCGACCGGGCTGAAGTAGAGCAGGTTGAGAGCTTCATGTTCCTTGGTGTCCACATCACCAACAAACTATCATTGTCCAAACACACCAAGACAGTCGTGAATAGGGTACGAAATAGCCTATTCCCTCTCAGGATAGTGACAAGATTTGTCATGAGTCCTCAGATCTTCAAAATGTTCTACAGCTGCACCATTGAGAGGATCCTGACTGGTTGCATCACCACCTGGTATGGCAACTGCTTGTCCTCTTGACCTTAGGGCACTATAGAGGGTAGTGCGTACAGCCTAGTACATCCCGGGGGCCAAGCTTCCTGCCATCCAGGACCTCTATACCAGGCGGTGTATATAAATTGCCAAAGACTCCAGCCACCCTAGTCATAGACTGTTCTCTCTGCTACCGCACGGCAAGCGGTACCGGAGCGCCAAGTCTAAGTCCAAAAGGCTTCTTAACAGCTTCTACCCAAAGCCATAAGACTCCTGAACAGCTAATCAAATGGCTACCCGGACTATCTGCATTGACCCCTCCCCCACTCCCATTTATACGCCGCTGCTACTCTCGGTTTATTATCTGTGTATAGTGACTTTACCTCTAACTACACGTACATATTACCTCAATTACCTCGTACCTATGCACATCGACTCGGTATTGGTACCGAACCAACTTATAATTTCTCATTGTGTATTTATTCCTTATAATTTGTCTCTCTGCATTGTTGGAATGTAAGCATTAATTAAGTAAGCATTTGCACCTGTTGTTTAAGAAGCATGTGATAATTACAATGTGATTTGATTTTCCAGGGCGGCAGTCTTCCAATATGGCCGCCAACCAGCTCCATGGCTGTATTTCCATAGATAATTGCTCTGTAATGCACACTGATGGCTTAAAATGTGGTGTGGAGAAATGCGGTGTGGAGAACACAATCAAATTGCTAAAATATGCACACAATTACTTTTGCCATTCAGCTCCATGGGGCTAAATTAGAGCAGCTTCACCTGTCTGGATAACATTGATGATTGTCATTTGTCATTCTGCTTATACACTCACAATCCCTAATGCACTTAAAAAAAACAGTTGAATATTGTATTTATCCATTAATTCATAATCCATGAATGAGAAGAGGTCTGTTTCGATAGGGATCTGCAGTGTGTCATAAAGACAGGTTTATTGTGGGCCGACAGTATGAAAAGAAGTTGGGACATCCACTGATGTTATCTCAACACGACTGATAAAAGGAATATTAAAGGGAAGTTGGTCAAACATTTACTTTATTCTCTTTGGCATTGTCAAGATGTATTCTTCCACCTTGGACATGGTTGGTATATGCAGGAATATGTCTGGTGTGAGTAGAGATATGAATGGACAAATTACTTTAGATTAGATATATTCCTGAGTTTGTTATCTTTGTTGTAATGTGATCTGATGGGTTTGGTCTTGAGAACACTTCAGACCACATGTGGCCTTGGTCTTTGTCTCAATATACTGGCTCTTGTTCTCAGTCTGGGTCTGCAGGGGTTGTGACTTGGCCTGGTTCTAGAGTTTTGAGGCCCCTTCTCTTGACTTCGTATCTCATATATGCATAGCCACTAACCATATCTACATGGACATACTACCTCAATCAGCCTGACTAACCAGTGTCAGTATGTAGCCTCTCTTCTTTTATAGCCTCGCTACTGTATATGGCCTGTTTTTTTAACCTTTGTTTTATTTCTTTACTTACCTATTGTTCACCTAATACCTTTTTTTGCACTATTATTTAGAGCCTGTAAGTAAGCAATTTACTGTAAGGTCTACACCTGTTGTATTCGGCGCACGTGACAAATAAACTTTGATTTGATTTGACATGATGCCATGTAGATACAAAAAAACTAGATTTGTACTCAGGGCACTATAAACCTAGATAACATGGTTTTTAACATGGTGGTTTAAAATTATTGCTGTCTTTCACATTTATCTCAGATTTTGTATTAATTTTGATTTACTTAGAGTAGCCCAATCGAGACCAGTGTCATACCCAATAGTGCCCTGAGTACAAAACATTTTCACACAAACAGGAAGATAAATGTACATTACAAATAAAACAAGAAGAATAAAAAAAGAACCACTAACCACTAGGCACAACCTCAACACCACAATTTCAACAAATAAACCAGATGAAAGCACCCAAAGCTGTCCTAAACTAGTTCCCACTGTCCCCCATACTGTAATAGGCAGATAGCAGTCAGCTAGCACAAAGCTATAGAGTCCCTGCCCTTATCTTCCTCTGCCAAGACGCCTTGATTTCCCATGAACAAAACGACTGATTTCCCTATTTGAACTGAAGAGGTTTTTCTGATGCCAGAAGGATGTGTGTATGCGTTTGTGCGCTCGTGTGTGCAACCTTTACTGTGACCATAAAATGTGCATTAGCTCCCCTGCACTAACACCTAGTGTTAAGCTCAGCAGACTAACCCAGTCTTTGGGTAATGTGTGTGTTCTAGACAGTATGCCAGCGGAGCTGGGCCTGTCCCAGGCAGATGTAGTGGACGGTAACTGTGCTATCTGTGGAGACAAAGCTACAGGGAAACACTATGGAGCTTCCAGCTGTGACGGATGTAAAGGGTTCTTCAGACGTTCCATACGCAAGAACCACATCTACTCCTGCAGGTAGGTGTGTGTGTGTGTGTGTGTGTGTGTGTGTGTGTGTGTGTGTGTGTGTGTGTGTGTGTGTGTGTGTGTGTGTGTGTGTTCAGCCTACAGCTGCATTCACCAGAGCCTATGTCTGTGATAACAACAGACATAATATGAGATGTTAACGTTACAGTATTCCTTACGCTGCTGCAAGTAGAGAAGTCACTAGTCGGTAATGCTGGAATGTACAGAACTACAAGGAAGGCCCATAGTGTTCAGATATTGACAGGGATCCTGTATGTGTATCTGTCTGTGCGTCTCCAGGTTTAACCGTCAGTGTGTGGTCGACAAGGACAAGAGGAACCAGTGTCGGTTCTGCAGGCTCCACCAGTGTTTCAGAGCTGGCATGAAGAAGGAAGGTTGGCCACATCAAACCAGTACTACTGAATATCAATACAGACTTTTTTTTACAGCCCAGCACTAACTCTGTACTTGCACATTCAACATATTACAAGAGGAAAAGTGAAGCAGTCAGTGTGAGGAGGGAATCAGGGCTGGGATGCTGAAACTATGAATGTTGGGTGGCTGGGAGGCTGCAACTATGGATACTGGGAGGCTGAAACTATAGTTGCTGGGTGACTGACACTATTGTTGCTGGGTGGCTGGGTGGCTGAAACTATGGATACTGGGTGGTTGGGAGGTTGAATCTAAAGATACTGGGTGGTTGGGAGGCTGAAACTATGGATGCTGGGTGGTTGGGAGGTTGAATCTAAAGATACTGGGTGACTGGGAGGCTGAAACGATAGATACTGGGAGGCTGAAACTATGTATACTAGGTGGCTGGGAGCCTGAAACTACAGTGGTTCCTCCTTTAAAAGTTGCAAGCTTACACCACGGGACTTAGAGGTATCCAGTTTCATTGTTCCAGACCACCGCAAGGGGGAGTTAGAGCACTCAAAGGTCCAAAGGTGTTCATATGACCAATCATATCGAGTCGTTCCAATGACGAATTTGACGTGAGCCATCCGTCGCTGGTGACCTTCTTCAGCGAAGATGGCTGACAAAACATTATGGTGGAAGCAAATGCAAGTAATTATAATGCCATAACAAGTCAAGCAAAAAATGTAGAATGGAGAGGAATATGTAAGTTAATATAGAGACAAACGATTGTGCATATTTTTCATTAAGTTAATTTACGAAATTCGCTATTTAGCAAGTTAGCTGACTAGCTAACATTAGCCAGCTAGCTAGCTAGTGTTATGACATGAGTATGAAATTGTAATTTGTGTTGTTTAATGTTTTAGGGACTCCTGAGAAAACCAGCAAACCAGGCTGTCGTCTTGTGAAACAGTGGATGCAAAGAATCTAGCTTGCTAAAGCATTTACTGCAAATTGAATATACTGTACAATTGTGTAAGCTTGCCTTGCTAATATTTGCCATGCAATGCAGCTGAAGTAACATAGCTAGCTAACTATTTATTTTCTTATTGTGCAGTTGAGGTTGAAAATAACTGTATGCCTATGGATGTGTAGCTACAGTATGTAGCCGATCTGTTTATGGACCCTAAAACGTTTGGTATGAATATTAGTTCAGAACATATGAACCTCAGCAATCATAGTTGATGTATTGACTTCAAGTCTGATTGACATTAATGAAGCCTATGGATAGAGTAGAATATAATAACTTTATTGTGCCAATGATGCAAGTCCTATATACATGTACTGTAGTTATTACCACACATGAGATCCCCACATTGTAGCCTGTACATTGAATATATTCACTGATCATTTACTCTTCCTTGGCAAATAAAGGTGCGTTTCAGGTATGCATCTCTGTGAGACATTATTTTTTCAGTCATATCCAATACCAGGTGAATCAAACTCCATTATTTGAATGATGCTGTGTCTGCATGTACAGTATGTATTATAATGATACTCTTCAACAGGGTTTACCACTCCTGCTCCTGGGACATCAATGATTACACATTGTAAATATGCAAAAGACTAGAAACATGGTTTAAGTAAAGGATGATTTGTAATTCATATATACAGATAAAAATAGTACACTACATTTCCTATACATATCTCACTCCCTTCATCTGCATTCATCTGAGGACACAGGATAGTATTTCAATGCGATACTTAATTTCAACCAGTGGAGAATGCGAAACGCTTTATTGAAAGAAGTTCATTATCCAGGTGTTATAAATACATAATACATGCATTATAAATATTATAATTGTAATATTATATTATAAATACAAGTTCAATCTGTACTTCAAAGCACATATGGTGTGCATTATAAACAGAAGAGGAAGAAAGAGGAGGTGGGGAAAGGGGGGTGTAGAAGACAGGAAAGGAATGAGGTCAAACAGAGCAACAGGGAAGATAGCATATGATTAATGAATCACAGTGCTACCCTAATATTCTCTCAGTTCATCACAATTACATAATAGTGTCTCTAGTGGTGTCTCCTAACCTGCCCGGGCTTCCAGTCGGCCCAAAGGTTATCATAGTAGTGGGTGAGGTGGCGATGACGGGACTGAGGTTGGCATCCTCTCTCACATCAACACATACCTGCAGACAAGAGACAGGTGGATAGAGAGAGGGCGTGATTAAGCTTTTTATGTTTTTTTATTCTAACACAGTCAGTCATGATAATCATCAGGAGGTGAAATGCAACACTGACCTTGGATCATTAACGCTGGGACTACTACATCTCTATCTGTGTGTCAATGTAAAGCATCTCTTTAGACCTAATCTCTGTGGTCCTGTGGTCTTCCTCCATGAAGAATGAACACTGAGTTGGGTCAGGGTTTATAGAAATGCAAGTTGTGTGTGCCTCTGTGAGTGGTTACGGACTGTATGTGACGCAGACACCTATCTGAGTGTACCTGTAACATTTAAATATAGAGGGCTATGCGTCTCACCACTTGGTTATTGCAAGGCTAACCCCCAGGGAACTTATGACTTGGTAGCAACAGGGGCTTGATAGTTCAGTGAAAATGGCTGAGTGTTTATGTGGTGTAAATCTGAAAATTAGCAGCTGACATCTTAAGGGTTTTTTAATGAATGAATGTGAAACAAGTTCCATGTACAACAAGACAGGCTGCGAGGAAGAGAGAAAAAGAACACTGAACAGTTAACTTCTGGTTATGGACACTTTTGCCAGCAATAAAGCTTCCCCGGCCTGTTCCTCAGACAGTGAACATACATCTGGCAATATCTAAACTTTTGACCCCTTGGTCAGCTCGCACTCTGAAAGTAAATAAAATAGCTTATTTTTTGTATCTATGAAAACAATAACTGAGATATGACAGTTCGATCTAAAGCAGCAGATGTCATTTTCAGGATACGTGGAATTTAAAGTGAAATGTTTAACCTATTAACAGAATCAATGGCTGACAAATCAAATAATATGCCACAGAATGCTGCAGCAGCATACAAGGTGTACTGCAGTATAACGCAACTTTTAAAGGAGGAACCACTGTAAGGATGCTGGGTGGATGAAAGTATGGATACTGGGTGGATGGGAGTTTGAAACTATGGATGCTGGGTGGCTGGGAGGCTAAAACGATGGATCCCTGGAGGCTGAATCTATGTATTCTGGGTTGTTGAGAGCTGAAACTATGTATACTGGGTGGGTGGGATGTTGAAACTAGGGATGCTGGGTGGCTGGGAGGTTGAAATGATGGATACTAGGAGGCTGAAACTATGGATACTGGGTAGCTGGGAGGTTGAAACTATCGATACTATGTGGCTGGCAGGCTGAGACTACGAACACTGTGTAGCTGGGATACTGGGAGGCTGAAAATATGTATACTGGGTGGCTTGAAGCCTGAAACTATGGATGCTGGGTGGCTTAAACTATGGAATGCTTTGTGGCTAAAACTATGGAATCTGGGTGGCTGGGAGGTTGAACCTATGGATCCTGGGTGGCTGGGAGGCTGAACTATGGATCCTGGGTGGCTGGGAGGCTGAAAATATGTATTCTGGGTTGCTGGGAGGCTGAATATTTGGATGCTGGGTTGCTGGGAGCCTGAAACTATGGATTCTGGAGGCTGAAACTATCGATTCTGGGTGGTTGGGAGGCTGAAACTATGGATGCTGGGTAGCTGGGAGGTATAAACTATGGATACTGGGTGGCTGAAAATATGGATACTGGCTGCTGAGAGGCTGGATATTGGGTGGTTGGAATATGCATATTTGCTGGTTGGAAGGCTGAAACTATGTATTCTGGGCGGCTTCGATGTTAAACCTATGGATGCTGGGTAGCTGGGAAGCTAAAACGATGGATACTGGGAGGCTGAAACTATGGATACAGGGTTGCTGAGAGGCTGAAACTATGGATACTGGGTTGCTGAGAGGCTGAAACTATGCATACTGGGTAGCTGGGAGGCTTAAACTATGCATACTGGGTAGCTGGGAGGCTGAAATGATGGATACTGGGTGGCTGGGAGGCTGAAATGATGGATACTGGGTGGCTGGGAGGCTGAAACTATGGATCCTGGGTGGCTGGGAGGCTGAAATGATGGATACTGGGAGGCTGAAACTATGGATGCTGTTTGGCTGGGAGGCTGAAAAAATGGATACTGGGAGGCTGAAACTATGGATCTTGGGTGGCTGGGAGGCTGAAATGATGGATACTGGGAGGCTGAAACTATGGATGCTGGGTGGCTGAATATGTGGATGCTGGGTTGTTGGGAGCCTGAAACTATGGATACTGGGTGGCTGGGAGGCTGAAATGATGGATACTGGGAGGCTGAAACTATGGATGCTGTTTGGCTGGGAGGCTGAAAAAATGGATACTGGGAGGCTGAAACTATGGATCTTGGGTGGCTGGGAGGCTGAAATGATGGATACTGGGAGGCTGAAACTATGGATGCTGGGTGGCTGAATATGTGGATGCTGGGTTGTTGGGAGCCTGAAACTATGGATACTGGGTGGCTGGGAGGCTGAAAATATGGATTCTGGGTAGCTGGGAGGCTGAAATGATGGATATTGGGAGGATGAAACTATGCATAGTGGGTGGCTGGGAGGCTTAAACTATGGATGCTGGGTGGCTGAATGTATGGATTCTGGGTGGCATGGAGCGGTAACCTTGGATACAAGGTGGCTGGGAGGCTGAAAATATGGATTATGCTTGGCTGGGAGGCTGAACTATGGACACTGGGTTGCTGAGAGTCTGAAACTATGGATGCTTGGTGACTGGGAGGATGGAACTATGGCTACTGGGTGGATGGGTGGCTGAAACTGTGAATGCCGGGTGACTGGAAGGCTTAAACTATGGATAGTGGGTGGATGGGAGAGTGAAACTATGGATACTGGGTGTCTGGTTGGCTGAAACTATTGATGTTTGGCTGCTGGGAGGCTGAAATTATGGATACAGGGTGGCTGGGAGGCTGACATTATGGATACTGGGTCGATGGGAGGTTGAAACTATGGATTCTGGGTGGCTGGGAGCTGAAACTTTGGATACAAGGTGGTTGGGAGGCTGAAACACTTGGTACTGGGAGGCTGAAACTTTGGATACAGGGTGGCTGGGAGGCTGAAACTATGGATGCTGGGAGGCTGAAACTATGAATGCTGGGATGCTGGAAGGTTGAAACTGTGAATGCTTGGTGACTGGGAAGCTTACATTTTGGATGCTGGGTGGATTTGATGCTGAAACTATGAATGCTCCATGACTGGGAGGTTGAAGCTATGGCTGCTGGGTGGCTGGGAGGCTGACACTATGGATATTGGGTAGCTGGGACGTTGATATGAAGGAAACTGGGTGGCTGGGAGGCTACTGGGTGGTGGATGTTGAAACTATGGATGCTTTGGTGGCTGGCAAACTGAAACAATGGATATTGGGTGGTTGGGAGGCTGAAATGATGGATGCTTGGTGACTGGGAGGCTGAAATTATAGATTCTGGGTGGCTGGGAGCTGAAACTATGCATACAAGGTGGTTGGGAGGCTGAAACACTTGGTACTGGGAGGTTGAAACTTTGGATACAGGGTGGCTGGGAGGCTGACACTATGGATATTTGGTGGCTGGGAGGCTGAAACGATGGATGCTTGGTGACTGGGAGGCTGAAACTATGGATGTTGGGTGGCTGGGAGGCTGACACTATGGATACTGGGTGGCCTGGGAGGCTGAAACTATGGATGCTGGGTGGCTTGGATGCTGAAATGATGGAAACTGATAGGCTGCAACCATGTTTACTGGGTGGCAGGGAGGCTTAAACTATGGATGCTGGGAGGCTGAAACTATGAATGCTGGGTGGCTGGGAGGCTGACACTATGGATATTGGCTGGCTGGGAGGCTGAAACTATGGATGCTGGGTGGCTGGTAGGCTGACACTATGGATACTGGGTGGCCTGGGAGGCTGAAACTATGGATGCTGGGTGGCTTGGATGCTGAAATTATGGAAACTGATAGGCTGAAACCATGTTTACTGGGTGGCAGGGAGGCTTAAACTATGGATGCTGGGTGGCTGAAATTATAGATTCTGGGTGGCTGGGAGCTGAAACTATGCATACAAGGTGGTTGGGAGGCTGAAACACTTGGTACTGGGAGGTTGAAACTTTGGATACAGGGTGGCTGGGAGGCTGACACTATGGATGTTGGCTGGCTGGGAGGCTGAAACGATGGATGCTTGGTGACTGGGAGGCTGAAACTATGGGTGCTGGGTGGCTGGGAGGCTGACACTATGGATATTGGCTGGCTGGGAGGCTGAAACTATGGATGCTGGAATGATGGAAACTGATAGGCTGAAACCATGTTTACTGGGTAGCAGGGAGGCTGACACTATGGATGCTGGGTGGCTTGGATGCTGAAATGATGGAAACTGATAGGCTGCAACCATGTTTACTGGGTGGCAGGGAGGCTGAAACTATGTTTACTGGGTGGCAGGGAGGCTGAAACCATGTTTACTGGGTGGCAGGGAGGCTGAAACCATGGGTGCTGGGTGGCTGGGAGGCTGACACTATGGATATTGGCTGGCTGGGAGGCTGAAACTATGGATGCTGGAATGATGGAAACTGATAGGCTGAAACCATGTTTACTGGGTAGCAGGGAGGCTGAAACGATGGATGCTTGGTGACTGGGAGGCTGAAACTATGGGTGCTGGGTGGCTGGGAGGCTGACACTATGGATATTGGCTGGCTGGGAGGCTGAAACTATGGATGCTGGAATGATGGAAACTGATAGGCTGAAACCATGTTTACTGGGTAGCAGGGAGGCTGACACTATGGATGCTGGGTGGCTTGGATGCTGAAATGATGGAAACTGATAGGCTGCAACCATGTTTACTGGGTGGCAGGGAGGCTGAAACCATGTTTACTGGGTGGCTGGGAGGCTGAAACCATGTTTACTGGGTGGCAGGGAGGCTGAAACCATGGGTGCTGGGTGGCTGACACTATGGATATTTATTTTTTTTATTTTTTATTTTACCTTTATTAAGCTAGGCAAGTCAGTTAAGAACAAATTCTTATTTTCAATGATGGCCTAGGAACAGTGGGTTAAATTATAGATTCTGGGTGGCTGGGAGCTGAAACTATGGATACAAGGTGGTTGGGAGGCTGAAACACTTGGTACTGGGAGGCTGAAACTTTGGATACAGGGTGGCTGGGAGGCTGAAACTATGAATGCTGGGTGGCTGGGAGGCTGACACTATGGATATTGGCTGGCTGGGAGGCTGAAACTATGGATGCTGGGTGGCTGGGAGGCTGACACTATGGATATTGGCTGGCTGGGAGGCTGAAACTATGGATGCTGGGTGGCTTGGATGCTGAAATTATGGAAACTGATAGGCTGAAACCATGTTTACTGGGTGGCAGGGAGGCTTAAACTATGGATGCTGGGTGGCTGAAATTATAGATTCTGGGTGGCTGGGAGCTGAAACTATGCATACAAGGTGGTTGGGAGGCTGAAACACTTGGTACTGGGAGGTTGAAACTTTGGATACAGGGTGGCTGGGAGGCTGACACTATGGATATTTGGTGGCTGGGAGGCTGAAACGATGGATGCTTGGTGACTGGGAGGCTGAAACTATGGATGTTGGGTGGCTGGGAGGCTGACACTATGGATACTGGGTGGCCTGGGAGGCTGAAACTATGGATGCTGGGTGGCTTGGATGCTGAAATGATGGAAACTGATAGGCTGCAACCATGTTTACTGGGTGGCAGGGAGGCTTAAACTATGGATGCTGGGAGGCTGAAACTATGAATGCTGGGTGGCTGGGAGGCTGACACTATGGATATTGGCTGGCTGGGAGGCTGAAACTATGGATGCTGGGAGGCTGAAACTATGAATGCTGGGTGGCTGGTAGGCTGACACTATGGATATTGGCTGGCTGGGAGGCTTAAACTATGGATGCTGGGAGGCTGAAACTATGAATGCTGGGTGGCTGGGAGGCTGACACTATGGATATTGGCTGGCTGGGAGGCTGAAACTATGGATGCTGGGTGGCTGGTAGGCTGACACTATGGATATTGGCTGGCTGGGAGGCTGAAACTATGGATGCTGAAATTATGGAAACTGATAGGCTGAAACCATGTTTACTGGGTGGCAGGGAGGCTTAAACTATGGATGCTGGGTGGCTGAAATTATAGATTCTGGGTGGCTGGGAGCTGAAACTATGCATACAAGGTGGTTGGGAGGCTGAAACACTTGGTACTGGGAGGTTGAAACTTTGGATACAGGGTGGCTGGGAGGCTGACACTATGGATATTGGCTGGCTGGGAGGCTGAAACGATGGATGCTTGGTGACTGGGAGGCTGAAACTATGGGTGCTGGGTGGCTGGGAGGCTGACACTATGGATATTGGCTGGCTGGGAGGCTGAAACTATGGATGCTGGAATGATGGAAACTGATAGGCTGAAACCATGTTTACTGGGTAGCAGGGAGGCTGACACTATGGATGCTGGGTGGCTTGGATGCTGAAATTATGGAAACTGATAGGCTGAAACCATGTTTACTGGGTGGCAGGGAGGCTGAAACTATGGATGCTGGGTGGCTGGGAGGCTGAAACTATGGATGCTGGGTGGCTGACACTATGGATATTTATTTTTTATTTTTTATTTTACCTTTATTAAGCTAGGCAAGTCAGTTAAGAACAAATTCTTATTTTCAATGATGGCCTAGGAACAGTGGGTTAACTGCCTGTTCAGGGGCAGAACGACAGATTTGTACCTTGTCAGCTCGGTGGTTTGAACTTGCAACCTTCCGGTTGCTAGTCCAACTCTCTAACCACTAGGCTACCCTGCCGCCCCAGGTGGCTGGGAGGACGATGGATGCTTGGTGACTGGGATGCTGAAACTATGGATGCTGGGTGATTGGGAGGCTGAAACTGTGGATACTGTGTGGCTGGGAGGCTGAAATATGGATTCTGGGTCGCTGAAACTATGGATGTTGGTTGGCTTGGATGCTGAAACTATGGATACTGGGTGGATGGGAGGCTTAAAAAATGGAAACGAGTTGCTGGGAGGTTGAAACTATGGATGCTGCTTCGTTGGGAGTCTTATTAAACCTACTCTTGGAGGCTCAGTGGCTGAAAATATAGATACTATGTGGCTGGGAGATAGAAACTAACTCTAGGAGGCTGTGAGGCTGAAAGTAACTCTGGGTGGCTAGGAGGCTGTAGGCTGAAAGTAACTCCGGGTGGCTAGGAGGCTGTAGGCTGAAAGTAACTCCGGGTGGCTAGGAGGCTGTAGGCTGAAAGTAACTCCGGGTGGCTAGGAGGCTGTAGGCTGAAAGTAACTCTGGGTGGCTAGGAGGCTGTGAAGCTGAAAGTAACTCTGGGTGGCTAGGAGGCTGTAGGCTGAAAGTAACTCCGGGTGGCTAGGAGGCTGTGAGGCTGAAAGTAACTCCGGGTGGCTAGGAGGCTGTAGGCTGAAAGTAACTCTGGGTGGCTAGGAGGCTGTGAAGCTGAAAGTAACTCTGGGTGGCTAGGAGGCTGTGAAGCTGAAAGTAACTCCGGGTGGCTAGGAGGCTGTGAAGCTGAAAGTAACTCCGGGTGGCTAGGAGGCTGTGAAGCTGAAAGTAACTCCGGGTGGCTAGGAGGCTGTGAAGCTGAAAGTAACTCTGGGTGGCTAGGAGGCTGTGAAGCTGAAAGTAACTCTGGGTGGCTAGGAGGCTGTGAAGCTGAAAGTAACTCCGGGTGGCTAGGAGGCTGTGAGGCTGAAAGTAACTCCGGGTGGCTAGGAGGCTGTGAAGCTGAAAGTAACTCTGGGTGGCTAGGAGGCTGTGAAGCTGAAAGTAACTCTGGGTGGCTAGGAGGCTGTGAAGCTGAAAGTAACTCCGGGTGGCTAGGAGGCTGTAGGCTGAAAGTAACTCCGGGTGGCTAGGAGGCTGTAGGCTGAAAGTAACTCTGGGTGGCTAGGAGGCTGTGAAGCTGAAAGTAACTCTGGGTGGCTAGGAGGCTGTAGGCTGAAAGTAACTCCGGGTGGCTGGGAGGCTGTAGGCTGAAAGTAACTCCGGGTGGCTGGGAGGCTGTAGGCTGAAAGTAACTCTGGGTGGCTAGGAGGCTGTAGGCTGAAAGTAACTCCGGGTGGCTAGGAGGCTGTGAAGCTGAAAGTAACTCCGGGTGGCTAGGAGGCTGTAGGCTGAAAGTAACTCCGGGTGGCTAGGAGGCTGTGAAGCTGAAAGTAACTCCGGGTGGCTAGGAGGCTGAAATTATGGATGCTGGGTGGCTGGGAGGCTGAAGCTTGCCCTGGGAGTCTGGGAGTCTGAAACTAACTATGTTATTAACCAGAAGTAATTATTCAGAGAACGCTGTGTTTATGAGGTGTATCAGAGAAGGATTGTGTGTGTGTGTGTGTGTGTGTGTGTGTGTGTGTGTGTGTGTGTGTGTGTGTGTGTGTGTGTGTGTGTGTGTGTGTGTGTGTGTGTGTGTGTGTGTGTGTGTGTGTGTGTGTGTTTATGGGCCCTATAACCTTGGCATAGGGTTTAATGACATGTTGTTCAAGGCTGCTATTGGTTAACGTTTGACTTCACCTCTCTACACAGCTCTTTTTCTAGGATGGTATCAGCAAATCAGGGGGGACTTGAATCTATCCAGATCCATGTGGTTGTTAGTCTTACACCCTAGCTGTGGGAAATGTTAACACAGTAATATCATAGTGATATATCTCATCTGATGTGTGTGTGTGTGTGTGTGTGTGTGTGTGTGTGTGTGTGTGTGTGTGTGTGTGTGTGTGTGTGTGTGTGTGTGTGTGTGTGTGTGTGTGTGTATTTCAGCGGTTCAGAATGAAAGAGATCGTATCAGCTCCAGAAGAAGCATTCAGGACAATCAGGATCTCCTACCTATCGCTGTTCTTGCCCAGGCGGAGTCCCTGTCTCAACATGTAACACACACACACACACACACACACACACACACACACACACACACACACACACACACACACACACACACACACACACACACACACACACACACACACACACACACACACACACACACACACACACACACACACACACACACACACACACACACACACACAGAGGACAAATACAATTGCTCTAAGCAATCATGTAGAAGGTGGTTAAAATCATCATGAGAGTCTCCATTCATCTGTATGACAGCTTCCTTCTCTCTCTAGATCAATGTATCCAGTCCCAGGGGTGCAGTAGATGTGTCAGAACAGAAGTCAGCTGGTGTGGGGGATGTCTGTGACTCCATGAGACAACAGCTGCTTGTGTTGGTGGAATGGGCCAAGTACATTCCTGCCTTCGGAGAGCTGCCCCTGGACGACCAGGTACACAACCTGACTAGGCTAGGACAACTACATGACTACCAATAAGTGACTGACCAGGTACACAACCTGACTAGGCTAGGACAACTACATGACTACCAAGAAGTGACTGACCAGGTACACAACCTGACTAGGCTAGGACAACTACATGACTACCAAGAAGTGACTGACCAGGTACACAACCTGACTAGGCTAGGACAACTACATGACTACCAATAAGTGACTGACCAGGTACACAACCTGACTAGGCTAGGACAACTACATGACTACCAAGAAGTGACTGACCAGGTACACAACCTGACTAGGCTAGGACAACTACATGACTACCAAGAAGTGACTGACCAGGTACACAACCTGACTAGGCTAGGACAACTACATGACTACCAATAAGTGACTGACCAGGTACACAACCTGACTAGGCTAGGACAACTACATGACTACCAAGAAGTGACTGACCAGGTACACAACCTGACTAGGCTAGGACAACTACATGACTACCAAGAAGTGACTGACCAGGTACACAACCTGACTAGGCTAGGACAACTACATGACTACCAATAAGTGACTGACCAGGTACACAACCTGACTAGGCTAGGACAACTACATGACTACCAATAAGTGACTGACCAGGTACACAACCTGACTAGGCTAGGACAACTACATGACTACCAATAAGTGACTGACCAGGTACACAACCTGACTAGGCTAGGACAACTACATGACTACCAATAAGTGACTGACCAGGTACACAACCTGACTAGGCTAGGACAACTACATGACTACCAATAAGTGACTGACCAGGTACACAACCTGACTAGGCTAGGACAACTACATGACTACCAATAAGTGACTGACCAGGTACACAACCTGACTAGGCTAGGACAACTACATGACTACCAATAAGTGACTGACCAGGTACACAACCTGACTAGGCTAGGACAACTACATGACTACCAATAAGTGACTGACCAGGTACACAACCTGACTAGGCTAGGACAACTACATGACTACCAATAAGTGACTGACCAGGTACACAACCTGACTAGGCTAGGACAACTACATGACTACCAGGAAGTGACTGACCAGGTACACAACCTGACTAGGCTAGGACAACTACATGACTACCAGGAAGTGACTGACCAGGTACACAACCTGACTAGGCTAGGACAACTACATGACTACCAAGAAGTGACTGACCAGGTACACAACCTGACTAGGCTAGGACAACTACATGACTACCAATAAGTGACTGACCAGGTACACAACCTGACTAGGCTAGGACAACTACATGACTACCAATAAGTGACTGACCAGGTACACAACCTGACTAGGCTAGGACGACTACATGACTACCAGGAAGTGACTGACCAGGTACACAACCTGACTAGGCTAGGACAACTACATGACTACCAGGAAGTGACTGACCAGGTACACAACCTGACTAGGCTAGGACAACTACATGACTACCAAGAAGTGACTGACCAGGTACACAACCTGACTAGGCTAGGACAACTACATGACTACCAGGAAGTGACTGACCAGGTACACAACCTGACTAGGCTAGGACAACTACATGACTACCAGGAAGTAACTGACCAGGTACACAACCTGACTAGGCTAGGACAACTACATGACTACCAGGAAGTGACTGACCAGGTACACAACCTGACTAGGCTAGGACAACTACATGACTACCAGGAAGTGACTGACCAGGTACACAACCTGACTAGGCTAGGACAACTACATGACTACCAGGAAGTGACTGGCACTGGACTGGAACAAAACAGTGGTTGTCAAATTTTTGCCACGACTCAATTAAAGCATTTTGAATGTGCCTGTGACCTTCCAGAAACACACAGTAATGTTTCTGGCTTCAGTCCGTAGCTAATGGTTTACAGTCAAATGAGGCTGAGATGTTTGTAGCCGGTGTTTGGTCACTCATGTCCTTGTTTCTCATGCTGTGTGTGTGTTTTGTTTTTGTGTGTGTGTGTGTTTGTCCAGGTGAGTCTGCTCAGAGCTCATGCAGGGGAACACCTTCTACTTGGGGTCGCCAAGAGGTCAATGCCTTTTAAGGACTTCCTGCTTCTTGGTAAGAACTGACCAATCACCTCTCTTTTATGCCTCAGTAACACCCAGTCAAAACCTGCCATACTGCTTTGCCAATCTTGTTTTGAGTCTAACAGGTCGTTGCCCTGCAAGACTGTTATATACCCTGATAATCATTGACCAAGGCTTTATCTATGGAGGCCTCTGACTTAAACACTTCTTATCAGAGATGAAAATACCTAGAACACATGGATTGCCCCTACAGATGATTTGTAGATGGTAAAACTATCCAGATAACGAGTTAGTAAGTGGTGGTACATACACACAACGCAGGTACTAACACACACACACGTTGTACAAATTAATAACAGACTAAATGTACTGCACTGACACAAATGTTTTAGCATGCTTATAGAGAAGGGCACTCAAAATGTACTGCACTGACACAAATGACCGATGATTGGTTGAAAGAAATTGATATTAGGAAGATTGTGGGAGCTGTACTGTTAGATTTCAGTGCTGTCTTTGATATCATTGACCATAACTGGTCCTGAACATCTCTAAAAGAGCATTGTATTTGGTAAAAATCATTCCAGAATTTCTAGACCTCAGCTGAATATGGTAATGAATGGTGAACAAGTTGAGGAGACTAAATGACTTGGTGTTACCTTAGATTGTAAACTGTCGTGGTCAAAAGATATATTCAATGGTTGTAAAGATAAAGAGGGGGTCTGTCTGTAATAAAGGGAGAGGTCTGTCTGTAATAAAGGGAGAGGTCTGTCTGTAATAAAGGGAGAGGTCTGTCTGTAATAAAGGGAGAGGTCTGTCTGTAATAAAGGGAGAGGTCTGTCTGTAATAAAGGGAGAGGTCTGTCTGTAATAAAGGGAGAGGTTTGTCTGTAATAAAGGGAGAGGTCTGTCTGTAATAAAGGGAGAGGTCTGTCTGTAATAAAGGGAGAGGTTTGTCTGTAATAAAGGGAGAGGTCTGTCTGTAATAAAGGGAGAGGTCTGTCTGTAATAAAGGGAGAGGTCTGTCTGTAATAAAGGGAGAGGTCTGTCTGTAATAAAGGGAGAGGTCTGTCTGTAATAAAGGGAGAGGTCTGTCTGTAATAAAGGGAGAGGTTTGTCTGTAATAAAGGGAGAGGTCTGTCCGTAATAAAGGGAGAGGTCTGTCTGTAATAAAGGGAGAGGTTTGTCTGTAATAAAGGGAGAGGTCTGACTGTAATAAAGGGAGAGGTCTGTCTGTAATAAAGGGAGAGGTCTGTCTGTAATAAAGGGAGAGGTCTGTCTGTAATAAAGGGAGAGGTCTGTCTGTAATAAAGGGAGAGGTCTGTCTGTAATAAAGGGAGAGGTCTGTCTGTAATAAAGGGAGAGGTCTGTCTGTAATAAAGGGAGAGGTTTGTCTGTAATAAAGGGAGAGGTCTGTCCGTAATAAAGGGAGAGGTCTGTCCGTAATAAAGGGAGAGGTCTGTCTGTAATAAAGGGAGAGGTCTGTCTGTAATAAAGGGAGAGGTTTGTCTGTAATAAAGGGAGAGGTCTGTCTGTAATAAAGGGAGAGGTTTGTCTGTAATAAAGGGAGAGGTCTGTCTGTAATAAAGGGAGATGTCTGTCTGTAATAAAGGGAGAGGTCTGTCTGTAATAAAGGGAGAGGTTTGTCCATATTAAAGAGATGCTCTGCTTTTTTGACACCACACTCCACAAAACAAGTCCTGCAGCCCTAGTTTTATCTTGTCTTGATTATTGTCCAGTCATGTGGTCAAGTGCTGCAAGGAGAGACCTAGTTAAGCTGCAGCTGGCCCAGAACAGAGTGGTACATCTTGCTCTTCATTGTAATCACAGGGCTAATATTAATACTCTGTACGCCAGCCTCTCTTGGCTGAGAGTTGAGGAAAGACTGACTGCATCACTTCTTGTTTTTTAATAAGAAACATACATATATTATATACATTAATGTGTTGGAAATTCCAAATTGTTTGTACAGTCAACTTATACACAGCACTGACACACACACTTATCCCACCAGACGAGGGTCTTTCACAGTCCCAGGTCCAGAACAAATTATTCCACCAGACAAGGGTCTTTGACAGACCCCAGGTCCAGAACAAATTATCCCACCAGACAAGGGTCTTTGACAGACCCCAGGTCCAGAACAAATTATCCCACCAGACAAGGGTCTTTGACAGACCCCAGGTCCAGAACAAATTATCCCACCAGACAAGGGTCTTTGACAGACCCCAGGTCCAGAACAAATTATCCCACCAGACAAGGGTCTTTGACAGACCCCAGGTCCAGAACAAATTATCCCACCAGACAAGGGTCTTTGACAGTCACCAGGTCCAGAACAAATTATCCCACCAGACAAGGGTCTTTGACAGACCCCAGGTCCAGAACAAATTATCCCACCAGACAAGGGTCTTTGACAGACCCCAGGTCCAGAACAAATTATCCCACCAGACAAGGGTCTTTGACAGACCCCAGGTCCAGAACAAATTACCCCACCAGACAAGGGTCTTTCACAGTCACCAGGTCCAGAACAAATTCAAGGAAACGTACAGTATTATACAGAGCCATGAGTGCATGGAACTCCCTTCCATTTCATAGAGGACAAGTGAACAACAAACCTGATTTAAACAACAGATAAAGCAACACCTCACGGCACAACGCCTCTCCCCCATGTGACCTACTTGGTGTGTGTATGTACTGACATGTGACCTACTGGTTGTGTGTATGTACTGACATGTGACCTACTGGTTGTGTGTATGTACTGACATGTGACCTACTTGTTGTGTGTATGTACTGACATGTGACCTACTGGTTGTGTGTATGTCCTGACATGTGACCTACTGGTTGTGTGTATGTACTGACATGTGACCTACTGGTTGTGTGTATGTACTGACATGTGACCTACTGGTTGTGTGTATGTACTGACATGTACAGTATGTGTAACTGATAGATGAACACACAAACACAAACATACACTACATTTTAATGTTTTTAAATGTACTGTACGTAAATTGGATAGGCTTTTGTCTGTAATGTTTTATTCGTTATGTGTCGGACGCTAGAAAGACTAGCTGTCAACCAAAAAATAAACAAAAAAATCTAATCACTAACAGACACACAAACAGTACATCCCTTATAACACATGGAAAACACACACTCAATCCCCCTCCCAAAACACACACTCAACCCCCCTCCCAAAACACACACTTCTCCCTCTCCCTCTCCAGGTAATGGGTGTGTGATCCATGGCAGCAGTGCGCAGCCAGAGATTGGCCGCGTAGCTAACCGTGTTCTAGGTGAGCTGGTCCTGCCCTTCCAGGACATCCAGATAGACGACAATGAGTATGCTGCTCTCAAGGCACTCGTCTTCTTTGACCCTGGTAAAGCACTTGAACGTTTCTCGAACCAGGCAACCTTCCATACTGTATTTTCACACTTTTACATACCACACACACCTACACACACCACACACACCCATACACATCACAGACACCACACACACTACACAATAGCTTCATTTATTCAACTGAACAAAGTTAATTTGAATGGTTTTGTTAATCATTGACACGTGACTGTTCTCTGTTCCTTTTGTTCCACCCAGACACCAAAAGTCCTCACACATTCCTTTCATATGATTCATCAATACATTTTCTCCCTCTCCATCCATCCCTTCATCCATCCATCCCTTCATCCGTCCATCTCTCCTTCTGTCTAGATGCCAAGTCTCTGCGTGACCCGTCTAAGATCAAGGCGATGCGTCTGCAGGTCCAGATGAGTCTAGAGGACTATATTAACGACCGTCAGTATGACTCCAGAGGGAGGTTTGGAGAGCTGCTGCTACTGCTGCCTACTCTACAGTCCATCACCTGGCAGTTGATAGAACAACTGCAGTTTGTTAAACTCTGTGGCCTGGCCAAGATAGACAACCTACTGCAGGAGATGCTGCTGGGAGGTGGCTGTATGATAACATCATATTAATAATATTGTTAAGAAATATAGATGTTGTGACGCTTCTTGGAGGTGAGTAGTAGTGTATACATTTAATGGTAAATATATTATCCTGTGTCCTGATTGGCTGGTTTGTCTGCCTGTCTCCAGGTCTGGCATCAGAGCCCGCCCACCTGCACCAACCAGGCCACACCCAGTTAGCCCAGGACCCTTTGCCTGGACACACACTGGTCATCAGCGCCATGCCTGCTACACACACTTCTCAGACAGGTAGGATATACACACACACACACACACACACACACACACACACACACACACACACACACACACACACACACACACACACACACACACACACACACACACACACACACACACACACACACACACACACACACACACACACACACACACACACATGCTTGAAGTTGTTCTTCAGATAGGCAAGATTCATGGGCATTCACTGGCAAGAAACCATGACTGCTCCATATTACCCTCTCTGTCCCTCTGGTGTGGCTAATCTCTCTCTCTTTCTCTGTCTCGTTCTGTCTCTCTCTGTCCCTCTGGTGTGGCTCATCTCTCTCTCCCTCTGTCCCTCTGGTTTGGCTCATCTCTCTCTCCCTCTTTTTTTAAATTTTATTTATTTTATTTCACCTTTATTTAACCAGGTAGGCTAGTTGAGAACACCTTTATTTAACCAGGTAGGCTAGTTGAGAACAAGTTCTCATTTACAACTGCGACCTGGCCAAGATAAAGCATAGCAGTGTGAACAGACAACACAGAGTTACACATGGAGTAAACAATTAACAAGTCAATAACACAGTAGGAAAAAAAAGGGGAGTCTATATACAATGTGTGCAAAAGGCATGAGGAGGTAGGCGAATAATTACAATATTGCAGATTAACACTGGATTGATAAATAATCATGTACAGGTAGAGATATTGGTGTGCAAAAGAGCAGAAAAGTAAATAAATAAAAACTGTGGGGATGAGGTAGGTGAAAATGGGTGGGCTATTTACCAATAGATTATGTACAGCTGCAGCGATCAGTTAGCTGCTCAGATAGCTGATGTTTGAAGTTGGTGAGGAGATAAAGGTCTCCAACTTCAGCGATTTTTGCAATTCGTTCCAGTCACAGGCAGCAGAGTACTGGAACGAAAGGCGGCCGAATGAGGTGTTGGCTTTAGGGATGATCAGTGAGATACACCTGCTGGAGCGCGTGCTACGGATGGGTGTTGCCATCGTGACCAGTGAACTGAGATAAGGCGGAGCTTTACCTAGCATGGCCTTGTAGACGACCTGGAGCCAGTGGGTCTTGCGACGAATATGTAGCGAGGGCCAGCCGACTAGAGCATACAAGTCGCAGTGGTGGGTAGTATAAGGTGCTTTAGTGACAAAACGGATGGCACTGTGATAAACTGCATCCAGTTTGCTGAGAAGAGTGTTGGAAGCAATTTTGTAGATGACATCGCCGAAGTCGAGGATCGGTAGGATAGTCAGTTTTACTAGGGTAAGCTTGGCAGCGTGAGTGAAGGAGGCTTTGTTACGGAATAGAAAGCCGACTCTTGATTTGATTTTCGATTGTAGATATTTGATATGAGTCTGGAAGGAGAGTTTGCAGTCTAGCCAGACACCTCTGTCCCTCTGGTGTGGCTCATCTCTCTCTCCCTCTGTCCCTCTGGTTTGGCTCATCTCTCTCTCTCTCTTTCTGGTGTGGCTCATCTCTTTCTCCCTACATCCCTCTGGTTTGGCTCATCTCTCTCTCTCTCTCTCTCTCTCTCTCTCTCTCTCTCGCTCTCTCTGGTGTGGCTCATCTATCTCTCCCTCTGTCCCTCTGGTGTGGCTCATCTATCTCTCCCTCTGTCCCTCTGGTTTGGCTCATCTCTCTCTCCCTCTGTCCCTCTGGTGTGGCTCATCTCTCTCTGCCTCTGTCCCTCTGGTTTGGCTCATCTCTCTCTCTCTTTCTGGTGTGGCTCATCTCTCTCTCCCTCTGTCCCTCTGGTTTGGCTCATCTCTCTCTCTCTCTCTCTTTCTGGTGTGGCTCATCTATCTCTCCCTATGTCCCTCTGGTGTGGCTCATCTCTCTCTCTCTCTCTCTTTCTGGTGTGGCTCATCTATCTCTCCCTCTGTCCCTCTGGTGTGGCTCATCTCTCTCTCCCTCTGTGCCTCTGGTTTGGCTCATCTTTCTCTCCTTCTGTCCCTCTGGTTTGGCTCATCTCTCTCTGCCTCTGTCCCTCTGGTTTGGCTAATCTCTCTCTCTCTTTCTGGTGTGGCTCATCTCTCTCTCCCTCTGTCCCTCTGGTTTGGCTCATCTCTCTCTCTCTCTCTCTCTCTTTCTGGTGTGGCTCATCTATCTCTCCCTCTGTCCCTCTGGTGTGGCTCATCTCTCTCTCCCTCTGTCCCTCTGGTGTGGCTCATCTATCTCTCCCTCTGTCCCTCTGGTGTGGCTCATCTCTCTCTCCCTCTGTCCCTCTGGTGTGGCTCATCTCTCTCTCCCTCTGTCCCTCTGGTGTGGCTCATCTCTCTCTCTCTCTGTCTCTTTCTGGTGTGGCTCATCTATCTCTCCCTCTGTCCCTCTGGTGTGGCTCATCTCTCTCTCCCTCTGTCCCTCTGGTGTGGCTCATCTCTCTCTCCCTCTGTCCCTCTGGTGTGGCTCATCTCTCTCTCCCTCTGTCCCTCTGTCCCTCTGGTGTGGCTCATCTCTCTCTCCCTGTCTCCCCCTCCATCTCCCCCCCGTCTCCCCCTTTCTTTCCCTCTTCTCTCTTCACAGCGTCTCCAGACACTCCTATCCCATCTCCTCCTCAGGGTCCATAGATTATCAAGTCAACTTCAAGCCCCTCCTTCCTGCCGGCTCCGCCTCCCACAAAGACATATCCCTCCCCCTCCCCCTGAGTGTACAGCACCCGACCCGCGAATAACAACTACAAAAAACTACAGAATGTCTGTTTGATGGGCAAAATACTAATTTGAGATATACATTCCATGCGTAACTCGTAAATCATGCATTCAATAGTAGTGTCAAAACCTGAGTTTGCCCTATGTGTGTAAAGTTGTAAAATATTTGATGTTTTCTACCCTATTTAATGCCATAGGTTTTCACTCCAGTTCGGTAGTCTACAAATGGAGTAATCTGTGTAAATTGTAGCATCTGTAAATCATTTGATTACTCCTAGTCTCTGCGCCTCTGTTATTATGGTGTAAATGACCGTATGTATTTAAGCTTTCCATAGGCTCATCATTGAAGATGGAGTGAGAGATTTGCTATCACCGTGTACATTATATACAGTATGTTTCTCAAAGTGATTAGGACTGTGTCTGTAACACATGGTGTTCACTTGTTGCCATGTTGCTTGTGGTGTGGTGCTTTACTGGAGCATAATGTATTTGTCAATAATATAACTAACTATATATTTAGTTCTTAATCAACTCTGCAGTGGCTTTAAGTCTTTTGAGATTACTGTTATAATATGATATTATATGAAAACTGCAGTTGTATTCAGTTGTATTTGTCAAATGAATCTTATTGAACTTCTTTAGACTGTCAAATGGTGTATACACTTTAGACAATGTAAGCTGTGTATTGTGATTATATCAGAACACTATTTTCATTGAATTGTAGCCTCTGCTTTTGTCTGCTTTTGCATGAACATGGACATAGTTCTGAAATAATACAGAGGTTGTCACGTTCTGACCCAAGTTCTTGTGTTATTTGTTGGTTTTCGTTGTTCGCCACACGGTACCGTTTCGGTTTTGTTCACGTTTATTCTTTTGTATTTGTGTTCATGTTGAGTTCTTTCATATTAAAAACCACGGACACTTTCCACGCCGCATCTTGGTCCGATCCTTGCTACACCTCTTCAGAGGAAGAGGAGGAAAACCTTTACAGAGGTAATAGAACGAACCCAGCAACCACGTTGTCCCACAGCAGAGACATGAAGGGTACTGGCTCCCCCATGTGGTTTGTTTAGATATAGCAATTCTGTCATCACTAGATGGCCAAGGTGTCAATATGGTCAGAGAGGATGAGAAAGTATGTGAGATATTTGTTATTAATTAATTGTATAGATAGATTCCATATTTCATTTGCTCCATGACCTTTCCCAGACTGTTCCTATAAATGTTCTATTGGTCTGGGTTATATGGTGTGTGTCCATGGGTGGATTGGTCTGGGTTATATGGTGTGTGTCCATGGCTGGATTGGTCTGGGTTATATTGTGTGTCCATGGGTGGATTGGTCTGGGTTATATTGTGTGTCCATGGGTGGATTGGTCTGGGTTATATTGTGTGTCCATGGGTGGATTGGTCTGGGTTATATGGTGTGTCCATGGCTGGATTGGTCTGGGTTATATGGTGTGTCCATGGCTGTATTGGTCTGGGTTATATGGTGTGTGTCCATGGCTGTATTGGTCTGGGTTATATGGTGTGTCCATGGCTGGATTGGTCTGGGTTATATGGTGTGTGTCCATGGCTGGATTGGTCTGGGTTATATGGTGTGTCCATGGATGGATTGGTCTGGGTTATATGGTGTGTCCATGGCTGGATTGGTCTGGGTTATATGGTGTGTCCATGGCTGGATTGGTCTGGGTTATATGGAGTGTGTCCATGGCTGGATTGGTCTGGGTTATATGGTGTGTACCCATGGCTGGATTGGTCTGGGTTATATGGTGTGTACCCATGGCTGGATTGGTCTGGGTTATGCTCTGTTTGTTGATGTGAGTTGAGTGAAAGCTCATTTTGCCCCCTCATCTAAAAGAAAATGAGAAAAACACAAAAATAGTCTAGAAATAAATATGCCTCCATATAAACTCTACCCTTACTGAATGTTTTAGTGTGTTATGTTCACACTCAGTCTTGGGTAGATTACTTTCCAAATGTAATCCATTACAGTTTCAGTAAGTAACTTTTGGATTACCCAAAATCAGCAATGTAATCTGATTACTTTTAGTTACTTTTAGATTACTTTCCCCTTAAGAGGCATTAGAAAAAGACCACAATGAATATTACCAACTGAACAAAATGATTGCGGGATAAATCAATGCTAGAGTTTACCTACCTTGCCAAAATTTTGCATTTTAGTTTATGGGTTATGTAGGCATCTTCTTACCCATTGCTTTCTACTTCAATACAGATAAGACAACGATTAGGCTATTCCTTTACATTAATTATAAACTATGTCTGTCAGATTTCCAGTCATTCCAATTCATTTTAATTTTCAAGAATAGGACTCAGGAAATGTGGAAATATAGATCAGCCTAATTATTTTAGCTGAGCGTAATCCAAAAACGAACGGTTTAGTAGCCTACACTGTTGTTCATTTTGTTGTAATGGAGGACTGGTTGGGCTCATTGCTTCGAGTAAAAAAATAAATGCTGGTGTCACAGAATGACTTTGAGCACTACCGAAAAATGCAATTTGCATGTGAAAAATGAAGATCATGTGCTGCATTTGCTCTAGGCCTATTGTTTACCTTTAGGTTGGTGACACGTTGATATCTTGATAATATGCAACTGTTTAAATATATCAAAAGTGTGCAAGTTTGAGGATGTGTTCATTATGCCTGTGGAGATTTTTTTTAACCAGCACGAATTAGATTGTAAGTGGAGCACAATATGGGTGAGTTTAGAAGAGAAGCCTCCCTCAAACTGTTATTCCATACTGAAGGCTGGGATCCGCAATATGCAGCTCTTGCAAGAGCGCACTTTTCACTGTCTGTCCACTGGTCGCAAAAACAATGATTGATAGGCAGTGTAAACTTCTTAAATTCAACCATTATTGGGTTAAAATACACACATACATTTGTGAACAGCCATCCTGTGAAGGACCTCATCCTCCTCTTCTGAGGAGGAGTAGCGAGAAGGATCGGAGGACCAATGCGCAGCGTGGTAAGTGTCCATAATGTTTAATCAAAACACAACAGAATACTGGAACAAAACAATAAATGTGAATAAACGAAACAGTCCCGTGTGGCAACAAGCACTGACACGGAAGACAAACACCCACAACTCAAAAGGGAAACCCAGGCTACCTATGTATGATTCTCCATCAGGGACAACGATTGACAGCTGCCTCTGATTGAGAACCATACGAGGCCGAACACAGAAATCCCAAATTATAGAAAAAGGAACATAGACATCCCACCCAACTCACGCCCTGACCATACTAAAAGAAAGACATAACAATGGAACTAAGGTCAGAACGTGACACATCCACAACAACCACAATCTGTAATGCGCAAATAGCTAAATGAGAGAGCAGCAGTGTGATTCATGTCAATGTGCAATGTGGATATCAATAAGAAGTGATATACGTGTTGTCAGTAGTCTACTCCACTGTTGTTGTCGACCTCCCAGGCGTTTATTCAAATTGGATGCGACTGCACAAAAAAGCCTATTCTTGTTTTTTTTCACAATCCATCAAACGCATTGGTTTGTCATCATAGTGGTCTCTGACTCAAGCGGAACAAACGTAAACTTTTTTCAATGCTAATTTGAATGTCATTGAACAAAATGTGTCATATATATTTGTTTTCCACAAACAGCCTTTCTGAATGTAAAAATAATCCTAGAAGCAATCATTTAATTTTTCAAAAGTGTCTGTAATCTGAATACACTATTTGTTGCTGGTAAAGTAAGGGATTACTAATATAAAATAATATAAAAATGTTTAAATGTAATCCGTTACTTCCCAACCCTGTTTACTCTGATGCCTGTCCGACTCCATTCTGTGTGTGTGGGAAGGAGAAGATGGTGTCTGAAATCAACATGGCTCTCTATCAACTCTATAATGAAGTAGAAAATCATGTCAAGTTGAAACAACATTGCATGGTGTGTGTGTGTTTCTGTGTTTCTGTGTGTGTTTGTGTGCATGTGTTTCTGTGTGTGTATGTGTATGTGTGTGTGTGTTTCTGTGTGTGTGTGATTCTGGTTCCTGTCGCAGACAAACCTGTGTGTTAAAATTCTGGTCACATATCTCATCTCAGACAACCCCCCCTTGCTCCCACCCCCCTCCACACACACACACACACACACACACACACACACACACACACACACACACACACACACACACACACACACACACACACACACACACACACACACACACACACACACACACACACACACACACACACCGTTCGTCTCATGACTGACAGCTCTGTATTACCACCCAGCAGGCACATGAAGGGATGGAAGAATGTAGGAAGGATGTAGGGTGGATGTAGGGTGGATGTAGGAAGGATGTAGGAAGGATGTAGGGTGGATGTAGGGTGGATGTAGGGAGGATGTAGGGAGGATGTAGGGAGGATGTAGGAAGGATGTAGGGTGGATGTAGGGTGGATGTAGGGTGGATATAGGGAGGATGTAGGGAGGATGTAGGGTGGATGTAGGGAGGATGTAGGGAGGATGTAGGAATGATGTAGGGTGGATGTAGGGAGGATGTAGGGAGGATGTAGGAAGGATGTAGGGAGGATGTAGGGTGGATGTAGGGTGGATATAGGGAGGATGTAGGGAGGATGTAGGGTGGATGTAGGGTGGATGTAGGGAGGATGTAGGAAGGATGTAGGGTGGATGTAGGGTGGATGTAGGGAGGATGTAGGGAGGATGTAGGAAGGATGTAGGGTGGATGTAGGGTGGATGTAGGGTGGATATAGGGAGGATGTAGGAAGGATGTAGAAAAGGATGTAGGGTGGATATAGGGAGGATGTAGGAAGGATGTAGAAAAGGATGTAGGGAGGATGTAGGAAGGATGTAGGGTGGATGTAGGGTGGATGTAGGGTGGATGGAGGAAGGATGTAGGGAGGATGTAGGGAGGATGTAGGAAGGATGAAGGGTGGATGTAGGGTGGATGTAGGGTGGATATAGGGAGGATGTAGGAAGGATGTAGGGAGGATGTAGGGTGGATATAGGGAGGATGTAGGAAGGATGTAGGGAGGATGTAGGGAGGGAGGAATGGCGTGGAATAATCAGATTTGCCTTTTCATTTGCTCTACACATCAATTCTTTGTGTGGTTATGGTCATGATGAAGGCAATGGCAGATAATTACAGTTTATGACCTGCCCAATCTCAAATGAACCCCTGGCTAATATCCCCTGGGCATATATTTTGTACACATCCAATACTTTCCTATGCTGTACATTTCCAATCCTTCCCGCTCCACACAGTGCCTCAGTGCCCAGCGCTTTGTGTTGATAAAGGATCAGGCATCAGACGGCTTGACGTACAGAACTCCACCACCAGATGGCAGTACTACTCTATAGTATCTTCACAAACCCTTTGCCTCTCCATAACGGCAGTTATGAATTAACTAAAACCCCTCTGTCAACATTATCTGACTTTGTTAGAAAGAATGGATGTTCTTTGTAAAGTTATTTTAACTTCCTTACCCTTTAAGTCTGACCTTAAATCTCATATAACGTAGTTATTTAATATTTCTCATATTTCTGATACTGCTACACAGCCTCACTTTGTATTCGGGTTCTGGGAATGGAAAGGAGAGAGAGAAAGCAAAACTCTCTCACTCTTCCACTTCCTCTGGGTCATATTCAGGTTTAGGATTAATTTGATCATTATTGTTGCAACAAAATAATTTTGACATTCCGTTCGGCAGGCGAAGGTCATGTGCCACATCAAATTGTCTATCTAGCTAACTACAGATCACGTCAACATGGCTAGGTAACAAGTTAACTACAGATCAAGTCAACATGGCTAGTTAACAAGTTAACTACAGATCAAGTCAACATGGCTAGTTAACAAGTTAACTACAGATCAAGTCAATATGGCTAGTTAACAAGTTAACTACAGATCAAGTCAATATGGCTAGTTAACAAGTTAACTAGAGAGCAAGTCAATATGGCTAGTTAACAAGTTAACTTTCAGGGGATGAACTCGATGTCTTTATCCAATTATTGTTTGATTTGCTTGTCATGTATAGTGGCGATGACAGTAGTGAGACTGACAACTTTACCAGGACGAGGACTTGCTGATATAAAGCTCTTTCCAAAAGACTAACGTTGTTACTTAGCAAACTAGCTACATGCCAAATTGATAGGCTACCCTTACATATCTGAAATTACATGATCAATTGATGTTTTACTGATCATGAAAAACATGCAGTTGCTTGTTGTATAACTCTGATGATAGAGCTACATTTGGAATAATGGGAACTGTGTAGTTCTGTCTATGTTCCTTAAGAGGCGATGATATTACATCATAATAGTTTACATTTTATTTAACAATTCCTTGAAACCGCCATTCAGTTGTCAGTGGTTTTAGTGAAGCTGGGGTCTCCTTCCCCCCCAGCAGCCAAATGAAGAGCTCTGAAACACATTGTGATGTTTCATTCATAACCACCTATAGTCCAGAATGATTCCTGATTCCGTGTCCATATCCTTTCTGATTAAACCACTATGGTTCAGGAAGAAACCAAATCTCATTTCTGTGGTCTTACATGTATGAAGAAGGAATAGGACAAGCAACCTGGAGACACACATTAGGACTCAACATCTCTCTCTCTCTCTCTCTCACACACACACACACATAAACATCCACACAGCTCCTCCATCCGAGAACGCCGGTCGGCTGGTAGTGGAAAATGTATTCAATTCAAATCAAATTGATGTAGCGAGGAGTAATCTTTCTCTATTAAACCTGTCAGGTTGTTCCTTAATATATTTTACTGCCTAGGTAGGAGGGCACACAAATGAAATAGCATAGACATACACACGCACAATGTTGTACACACACACACACACACACACACACACACACACACACACACACACACACACACACACACACACACACACACACACACACACACACATATTTGTGTGCACACGCATACACACACACACACACACACACACACACACACACACACACACACACACACACACACACACACACACACACACACACACACACACAGTCCTCACGAGTGGACTTTTTGGGGAACAATAAAAATCCTATTTTTCCTAACCCTTACCCATATTGTAACCCTAACCTCCAACCTAACCCTTAGCCCCTAACCATAACTCTAATTATAACCCTAACCCTGAACCTAACCCCTAACCACAACTCTAATTATAACCCTAACCCTGAACCTAACCCCTAGCCCCTAACCATAACTCTAATTATAACCCTAACCCTGAACCTAACTCCTAGCCCTTAACCATAACTCTAATTATAACCCTAACCCTGAACCTAACCCCTAACCATAACTCTAATTATAACCCTAACCTTGAACCTCACCCCTAGCCCCTAACCATAACTCTAATTATAACCCTAACCCTGAACCTAACTCCTAGCCCTTAACCATAACTCTAATTATAACCCTGAACCTAACCCCTAACCACAACTCTAATTATAACCCTAACCCTGAACCTAACCCCTAACCCCTAACCATAGCTCTAATTGTAACCCTAAACCTCAACCTAACCTAGCCCCTAAGCCTGAAATTGCTGTTTTCCTGACGAAGACCAGCAACATATCAGCATTGTCAGCATTCTCCTTGGTTTACTATTATTGTGAGGACTTCTGGTACTCAGAAGTATACTAAAACAGGCACACACACACACACACTACGGTAAAAGAGAGTGAAAGGGCGAGAGAGAGCAAAATAGAGAGAGAGAAATAAATAGAGAATGAGAGAGAGTAAAAGTGAGAGAGAGAGAGAGAAAGAGCGAAAGAGTGAAGTAGAGAGAGAGTGTGAAAGAAAATGAAAGAAAAAGAGAAGGATAGAGAGAGAGATAGGGATATAGATAGATGAGAGAGATAGATATAGAGATAGAGAGAGAAATAGAGACATACACAGATAGATAGATAGATAGATAGATAGATAGATAGATAGATAGATAGATAGATAGATAGATAGATAGATAGATAGAGAGAGAAACAGATTGAGAGATAGATAGATAGATAGATAGATAGATAGATAGATAGATAGATAGATAGATAGATAGATAGATAGATAGATAGATAGATAGATAGATAGATAGATAGATAGATAGATAGATAGATAGATAGATAGATAGATACATACATACATACATACATACATACATACATACATACATAGAAAAAGATTGAGAGATAGATTGATAGAAATAGATTGAGAGATAGATAGAAATAGATTGAGAGATAGATTGATAGATAGATAGATAGAAATAGATTGAGAGATAGATAGATATAAATAGATTGAGAGATAGATTGATAGAAATAGATTGAGAGATAGATTGATAGAAATAGATTGAGAGATAGATTGATAGAAATAGATTGAGAGATAGATTGATAGAAATAGATTGAGAGATAGATAGAAATAGATTGAGAGATAGATAGAAATAGATTGAGAGATAGATAGAGAGATACAGTGGTTCCTTCTTTGAAAGTTGTGTCATACTGCTGCACACCATGCGTGCTTCATTGTCAGCCATTTCTTCTGTTACTCCAAATTATTGCTAGTTTGACCACCAGAGGGCATCTTTGAGAAGCATTTGATAGTATTCCGTATTGGCATTACCAGAGAAGTTAAAAACTTTTTTGTAATAACATAGTATATGGGATTGATTTGAAGAAATTTGGCTAATTCATTCATTCATTAATTCATTTGATTAATATTATTGTGTTTCTAGTCAGAGAAAAACAAAAAACAAAACCTCTGGGTTTCCGTTAGGATGGAATGGAAAATATGGCGCTGTACAACATGATGATCGGGAGTAGGCTACAGGATTGGAGGATTCTAAATTGATTCTAAATCTTTAGACAACTGTGTTCCAAAATTTCTGTAAATCAGTGATATTTATTCCCATAGTAATTCGTTATGGATCCATAACTAAATCAACATCTGCATTTTGAAATAATTTTTTTGAATCATTATTCTATTAACGAAATGTGTTTATTAGGCTACTGTGCAGTCTACAATACATACTGTAGTAAGCATGGGAATGTGCCTAATTCCTTACATAAGGGAGAGTAGGTCATGTCTGTACTACAGAATGCGGGGCACGTGGGAGACCGGTGTTATTTCATATTTGTGATGTCTTCACTATTATTCTACAATGTAGAAAATAGCATAAATAAAGAAAAATCCTGGAATGAGTAGGTGTGTCCAAACTTTTGATTGGTACTTGCTTAATTAATTTGACCAAAATTATGTTTTTTCTATTCCAAGAAAAATTGAAACTCTGGGTTTCCTTTAGTATGGTTGGAAAATATGGCGCTGTAAAACGTGACGGTCGGTAGTACAGTATTGGGCTATTTAGCTAAAGAATCCCCACAGGGCACGAGGAAGGAGTAGGCTGTCCTTGTGAATAAGAATTTGTTCTTAAATGACTTGCCTATTTAAATAAAGATTATACTAAGAGCATAACATTGCTGCACCCTCATTTTCTAATTCTTGTCTAACCAATACCTAAACGGAGGTGAAGTGAAAATAAAAATCTCATTGATTTATCAAGACCAGTCCCCATGCTTGCCTCAGAGCAGCGCGAAATGGTGCTAAAATAATTGTAGGCTTTTGCTTCTAACTTCAAAATGTTTTTTAAATAAATAAGACCTACACTATTTTTAACAGCACATTACTCAACACAAGTGAGACTCATTTTGCATATGAATTTTGCATAAGAATTTCCCTGTATTTAGCGCCATCCATCATTCCTTCAATTCTGACCAGTTTCCCAGTCCCTACCAATGAAAAACATCCCGACAGCATGATGCTGCCACCACCATGCTTCACTGTGGGGATGGTATTCTCGAAGTGATGAGAGGTTTTGGGTTCTTGTCAGACATGGCGTTCTCCTTGATGGCCAAAAAGCTCAGAAGCCCAGAGTACCTTCTTCCATTTGTTTGGGGAGTCTCCCACATGTCTTTTGGTGAACACCAAATGTTTTTGCTTATTTTTTTCTCTAAGCAATGATATTTTCTGGCCACTCTTCTGTAAAGCCCAGCTCTGCAGAGTGCATGGCTTAATTTGGTCCTATGGACAGATACTCCAATCTCGGCTGTGGAGCTTTTACAGCTCCTTCAGGGTTATCTTTGGCCTCTTTGTTGCCTCTCTGATTAATGCCCTCCTTGCCTGGTCGGTGAGTTTTGGTGGGCGGCCCTCTCTTGGCAGGTTTGTTGTTCTGCCATATTCTTTCCACATTTTAATAATGGATTAAATGGTGCTCCGTGGGATGTTCAAAGTTTCCGGATATTGTTTTATAACCCAATCCTGATCTGTACTTCTCCACAACTTTGTCCCTGACCTGTTTGGCGAGCTCCTTGGTCTTCATGGTGCCACTTGCTCGGTGTTGCCTCTTGCTGAGTGGTGTTGCAGACTCTGGTGACTTTCAGAACAGGTGTATATATACTGAGATCATGGGACAGATCATCTGACACTTAGATTGCACACAGGTGGACTTATTTAACTAATTACGTGACTTCTGAAGGTAGTTGGTTGCACCAGATTTTATTAGGGGCTTCACAGCAAAGGGGGTGAATACATATGCAGGCACCTCTTTTAAACATTTTTTTTGACTAATTATCATTTTTTTGAAACCTGTTATTTTTTAAAATTCACTTCACCAATTTTGACTATTTTGTGTACTCCCATTACATTGAATCCAAATTGAAATCAATTTAAATTACAAGTTTGTAGTCCAACAAAATAGGAAGAGCGCCAGGGGGATGAATACTTTTGCAAGGCGAGAGAGAAGTACACTTTGTGTACTCCCATTACATTGAATCCAAATTGAAATCAATTTAAATTACAAGTTTGTAGTCCAACAAAATAGGAAGAGCGCCAGGGGGATGAATACTTTTGCAAGGCGAGAGAGAAGGTGAAAAATAGATGGAAAGATAGATAGAGAGGGAGGTATAGGAAGATAGATAGAGAGATGGAGAGACCGATAGAGAGATGGAGAGATATAGATAGAGAGATGGAGAGATGATAGAGAGATAGATAGAGAGATGGAGAGATGATAGAGAGATAGATAGAAAGATGGAGAGATAGAGAGATGGGGAGTTAGATAGAGAGATAGATAGAGAGATGGAGAGATACATAGAGAGATAGATAGAGACGTAGGGGGATACATAGAAATATAAAGAGAGAGAGAGATGTTGATGAGTGCTCTCCGTTTTCTCTGTCAGCTGACCTTCATTATCTTGCCTGACTGTAGTGCGTGTGTGTGTGTTTGTGTGCATGTTAGCTCATCTAGTCACTTGCTCACCAGTGAGTTTGGTGTAAACTCTCCCTCATTGACCTTTAGTGGTGTGGATCGATAGCAGGAGATTCGTCATGTGTTCTACCATCGTCTCAAACTGAAGAGTCTAACATCCCTTCACAGGGTCATTTAGGATGGGGGGAGTGGTCGCAGTCTGCCGGAGTGGTTGCAGCCTGCCTGTGTGTGTGTGTGTGTGTGTGTGTGTGTGTGTGTGTGTGTGTGTGTGTGTGAGAGAGAGATAGAGAGGAAGAGGCTGATTGTGTGTGTACATGTTAGAAACAGAGAGAGAGAGAGGAGAAGAGGGGTGAGGGAGGGAGTAGTTGAGAGGTTGAATTGGTCCTTTTACGTGAAATCAATAATGATCCATTCATTGAGTGTTTCTCTGCTGGCCCAGCTACCATGTCCAATAACAATTGGGGAGTGAGGCAGGTGGCAGGGAAACGGTGCACACACGCACTCATGCACACACACACACACGCCGAGTCTCCCCACCCAGGGGTGTAGCAGCAGTCTGTGACAGGGAGCTGTCTGTCTTGGTTTACTGAGCACTGAAGGAGCTTTCCCTCTAAGCTCTCTTCCCAATCTTCCTTCTCTCTACATCCCCTCATCTTTCTCCATTCTGACATGCCTATTTTAGACAGACCACTAATGCTTGGCGGGTTCTGGGTTTCTTGCTGTTTCAGGCTAATCGCCTGAAATGACGTGTTAATATGACAATGGCCGTTAACACCTGTCCAATTAGCTGGATTGTGGTAAACCTCATACTGAGTGAGGCCGCAATGCTACGTTGCTGGCTCACACATAGATAGATGGAAACGCTAAACACTCTCAGCAGCTGTGGTTTACTGAACAAATATATAAACGCAACATGCAACAATTTCAAAGATTTTACTGAGTTACAGTTCATATAAGGAAATCAAGTCAAATTAAATAAATTCATTAGGCCCTAATCTATGGATTTCACATGACTGGGAATACAGGTACAGTTATATTATCTTGTTTGGGATAGGGGGCAGCATTTTCACTTTGGGATGAATAGCGTGCCCAGAGTGAACTGCCTCCTACTCAGTCCCAGATGCATATTATTATCAGTATTGGATAGAAAACACTCTGCGGTTTCTAAAACTGTTTGAATGATGTCTGTGAGTATAACAGAACTCATATGGCAGGCAAAAACCTGAGAAAAAATCCAAACAGGAAGTGGGAAATCTGAGGTTTGTAGGGTTTGTAGTTTTTGAACTCAGACCCTATTGAATTCACAGTGGGATATGGGCTATTTTGCACTTCCTAAGGCTTCCACTATATGTCAACCATCTTTAGAACCTTGTTTCAGGCTTCTCATGTGAAGGGGGGCCGGATGGGAGCTGTTTGACTAAGGGGTCTGCCTACAGCCTCGTTCTCAGTCATGCGCTTTCACTTGAGAGGTAGCTCTCGTTCCATTGCTTTTCTACAGACATTCTCCGGTTGGAACATTATTGAACTTTTATGATAAAAACATCCTAAAGATTGATTCTATACTTAGTTTGACAAGTTTCTTCTACCTGTAATATAACTTTTCGAACATTTCGTCCGAATGGACCAGATCGCGCTTTTGGATATGTTTACCAAACGCCCTAACAAAGGAAGCTAATGGACATAAATAATGGACATTATCGAACAAAACAAGCATTTATTGAGGAACTGCGATTCCTGGGAGTGCATTCTGATGAAGATCATCAAAGGTAAGTGAATATTTATAATGCTATTTATGAATAATGTTGACTACCCAACATGGCTAATATTTCTCTGGTTGGTTTTGGGCTCTGAGCGCCGTTCTCAGATTATGCATTTCCCGTAAATTTCTTAAAAAATCTGACACAGTGGGTGCATTAACGAGAATTTTATCTTTAAAATGATGCCTAATACTTGTATGTTTGAGAAATTTGATTTATGAGATTTCTGTTGATTTGTATTTGGTGCACTGCAATTTCAGGGTTATGTCCGAGAAAGGTTTTCTCCTGCATTCAAATTGCCATTAATAACATTTTATTATGTTTGTTCTCCATAGCTTACGCCTGCCCATAGTATAATCCCACCACCACCATAGGGCATTTTCACAACATTAACGATAACAAACCCGCTTGCCCATACGACGCCATACACGCTGTCTGGCACAGTTAAAACTGGGATTCATTCATGAAGAGCACACGTCTCCACTGTGCCAGTTTCCATCGAAGGTAAGAATTTTCCCACTGAAGTCGCTTACGACGCCAAACTGCAGTCAGGTCAAGACCCTGGTGAGGACTACCAGCATGCAGATGACCATCTCTGAGACAGTTTCTGATAGTTGTGCAGAAGTTCTGTGGTTGTGCAAACCCACAGTTTTATCAGCTGTCCGGGTGGCTGGTCTCAGACGATCGCGCAAGTAATTTAATTTAATTTTAATTTTATTTAACCTTTATCTTCTTTGGGCACGGTTTACATCCAAACGTGAAAATTCTGCCCCCTTGCCATAAGAAGTAAATCAGCTTCTTCATATGCTGCAACTGTCAGGTGGATGGATTATCTTGGCAAATGAGACATGCTCACTAACAGGGATGTAAACAAATTTGTGCAGAGCATTTGAGAGAAATTAGCTTTGTGTGCATATGGACAATTTCTGTGATCTTTTAGTTCAGCTCTTGAAACCTCGGACCAACACTACATGTTGGGTTTATATTTTTGTTTAGTATATTTTGTTACACATTGAATGTTAATTTTCTAATAAAATCCTAGTGTAGGGAAATTAACTTCTTGGTGACAGGGGGCAGTATTTTCATGTCCGGATGAAATGCATGCCCATATTCGACTGCCTGCTACTCATCCCCAGAAGATAAGATATGCCTATTATTAGTAGATTTGGGTAGAAAACACTCTGACGTTTCTAAAACTGTTTGAATCATGTCTGTGAGTACTTATTTAGCAGGCTTAACCCCGAGGACAAACCATTGAGATTTTTTTAGGTCACTCTCCTTTCAAAATTGTTTTCGTTAGGAATCCAGTTTTCTAAGGGACCTTCTTGCAGGTCCTACCGCTTCCACTGGATGTCACCAGTCTTTAGAAATTGGTTGAGGTTTTTTCTTTGTGTAATGAAGAAGTAGCCCTGTTCAGAACAAGGGTCACTTGTAGTTTACTGTTAGATAGAGGCGCGTGACCAGAAAGCTAGCTATATTTTGTTTTCCTCCTGTATTGAACAGAGATCATCCCGTCTTCAATTTTATCAATTATTCACTTTAAAAAAAACTAAAATTGTATTACAAAAGTAGTTTGAAATGTTTTGGCAAAGTTTACAGGTAACTTTTGCGATATTTTGTAGTCACATTGCGCAAGTTGGAACCCGTATTTTTCTGGATCAAACGCGCCAAATAAATTGACATTTTGGATATATATCGATGGAATTAATCGAACAAAAGGACCATTTGTGATATTTATGGGACATATTGGAGTGCCAACAAAAGAAGATCATCAAAGGTAAGGCATGAATTATATTTTTATTTCTGCGTTTTATGTCGCGCCTGCAGGGTAGAAATATGCTTTTCTCTCTTTGTTTACGGAGGTACTATCCTCAGATAATAGCATTGTTTGCTTTTGCCGAAAAGCCTTTTTGGAAATCTGACATGTTGGCTGGATTCACAACAAATGTAGATTTAATTTGCTATTTTGCCTGTGTGATTTAATGATTCGGTGTCGCCTCAGCTAGGCCTACACATACTGTCAGAGCTGGATCCACACCTACGTGTTTTATGTTTTTATTATGGTTTAAACAGAAGGCACTGTGAATTTTGGGCCTGCACTGAAATATGTGATAGTTGGCTTCTAAACAAGTTGGAAAAAGTGGGTCAGTTTGTATCAGTTTGGTGTCAGAATGATATCTAATTGACTGATGGAATTGTGACTTGCTGGCTGACTTTTGTCCATTTGCAATATATTTAAACAGTGATAGACCTTCACCAAATTGACATTCTGAAATCAACACCAATGAGCGATGGAGAGGAATCAGAATCACTGCTCGGTCATCCATTTTTTTTTTCAATTATTATTATTATTTTTTAACTTGCTATATTGTATTTACTTCACCACCATTGCCTTTTTTTTGCCTTTAACACTCATCTCACCTCATTTGCTCACATTGTATATGGACTTATTTTTCTACTTTATTATTGACTGTATGTTTGTTTTACTCCATGTGTAACTCTGTGTTGTTGTACCTGTCGAACTGCTTTGTTTATCTTGGCCAGGTCGCAATTATAAATGAGAACTTGTTCACAACTTGCCTACCTGGTTAAATAAAGGTGAAATAAAAAATAAATAAAAATAAATAAATCCTGAGTTCATCAGGCCAGTCAATTTCACATTCCTGCAGTATTTTTTGAGCATTTCAAATTCGTGATGGTAAATGCCCAATGAAACATTGCAAATGGACAGTATATTTGCAATAAGATTCAACAGTGAAAAAATATCACCAAATGGACATGATGAAAGCAACACAACGAGTGATGGAGAGGCTCAATTATCACTGCTCAGCCATCCCGAGCTCATCGGGCCAGTCAATTTTCAATTTCTGCAGTATTTTTGAGCATGTCAAATTTGTGATGTTAAATGCCCATTGAAACGTTTTGCAAATGGACAGCTGTGCGCACATTTTTAAAATGGTTTTTAATGCCTTTAAGGGGGGGCAAGGGGTCCATGGTTGGATAGGGAGCACCCCCCACCCGTGCCCATCCAATAGGGGGGCGCCGCTGGTAATTTTGGACGTTTAAAAAAATCATCCCACATAGTCCCACTTCTCCCTTATCATACATGACAAATAGACCTTCTAGGTTGATTCATGGCTTAACATTGTGCTACATATAATTTGGGCAGTAAAATGTCATTTGGACATGGTTCACTGAATTTTGGGTTTGGAATCCGACTTTCAATGCTTTCATATTGCATTTGGACATTTCTTATGGCATGGTTCACTGACATTTGACTTTGACTTTTGACTTCCTATGATATCCTATGATATCATTTTGGAAATGGACAAAACATAGTAAAAAAATATGACAAAGGTATGTTCATACAATTCTTATATATGTATAATTGACAAAAAAATCGAAAGAATCTCGAAAAACAGTCCAGAAAGCACTTTTTAGAGGTTGATACATTTTTGAAAATGTTTTCAAAATTTGACACTTGGGTCTTGATTTGATGTCCATTTGCAATATGAACATTTACGGTGAAGCACGCTAGCCCTCCTTTGGATTTTTGCTGTATGACACTAGGCATTTGCCATATGCCATTTGCAATATGGTTTGAATTAATTGGCATCCAATTGAGTGGCATTTGCCATCGTGTATGTGTTTCGTACACTGCCAATATGTTCCCATTCATTTTTGTCCATTTCAGGGGGGTTGTCCCTTACATATCAAATTAGTACAGTGTTGGCATAAAGAAAAGTTTTGAAACCACATTGAACTAATCTTGTGGATACATTGGGAACATCTCAGTAGTAAGCACAATTTACAGTAGGCACAGATTCTGTTTTTGGGTAAAGCATTTATTAAGCATTCCCAAAATTTGGGTTGTTAGTAGCATTTACTTCGCTCTCCAAAAGGTTATCTCGACCTGCTCAGCATTTACACAACTGTATGTATGTACATATAGCCTATACAGTGAGTACACCAAACATTAGGAACACAATCCTAATATTGCGTTGCAACCTCAATTTGTCGGGGCATGGACTCTACAAGGTTTTGAAAGCATTCCATAGGAATGCTGTCCCATGTTGACTTCAATGCTTCCCACAGTCGTGTGTAGTTGGTTGGATGTCCTTTGGGTGGAGGACCATTCTTGATACGCACAGGAAACTTTATGCGTGAAAAACCCAGCAGCATTGCAGTTCTTGACACTCAAACCGTTGTACCTGGCACCTACTACCATAACCCTTTCAAAGGCACTTCAATCTTTTGTCTTCCCCATTCACCATCTGAACGGCACACACATTTCAATCCGCGTCTCAATATTCTCAAGGCTTAAAAATCCTTATTTAATTAACCTTTCCCCTTCATCTACACTGATTGAAGTGGATTTCACAAATGACACCAATACCGAATCATAGCTTTATTCTGTATTCCCTTGTCAGGCTATTTCATGGAAAGATCAGGTGTTGCTAATATCTTGTACACTCAGTTTCTAGGTATGCAGTAGGAATGGATAAAGGAGTGTATCTATGATAACTATAGTTTCCTAAACTAGCCTAGAAAACTAGCTGGCAGGCAGACACTGGAAGTAGAAGTGTCTCAGTGAAAGAGTGAATGCTTTGCGTAGACGCTTCAATGGTATTTTGCGCAAAAAAAAAGCTTGGAGTGTAAAAAAAGGTGTTAACCAATTCCCATGCTTGTAAAACAATGGTTCTGTTCCGAAGCACTAGAGATCACTTTCTTTTACGGTTCTGATTCTATTCCTCAAAATTTGGTTCTTTCCGGTTTTCGGTTCTGTTCCCTGAACTTGTTCCAATCCCTGGTATGTTGGCCTGTGTGTATACGTTATTTGTGATATGGGTGTGGTGTTGGAGATAGATGGTGATAGATGGTAGATTGTTGCCATACTTCAAAGCCTGGGTGTGATTGAAAAGCACAGCTTGACAACAGCAATCTGAAAATCACAGTAGGACCTTAGACTGGCCAATCCCACTCACAGTTTCTGACAGTCACTCCATTAAATAAACAAAGGAAAGTTTGCTACGGTAATCGTGTCCGCCTCCTCCACTACACCACACGATCTACACACACACACACACACACACACACACACACACACACACACACACACACACACACACACACACACACACACACACACACACACACACACACACACACGCTGCTGACCATACTGTATTTATTGAGTGGGTGTTGTCTCAGCCAAACCCTCAAACCCACAGACTGTGTTTCACTGTTTGTTTTACTGTGGAAAGGGGTAGAGGCGACTGGGTGGGCTGTGGTTGAGAAACAGGGGAAAGGCTGAGCACTCATTGTGTGTGTTTGTATTTTTTAATGTGTGTGTGTGTGTCTGTGTGTGTAAACTACAATAGCTTTCTAATGGTTTTAGGAATACAGTAATGCTATTCACCCAACAGAGCAGCTGAGGACAGACAGAGACCGATCTGGCTGATCCAGAGCTCAGACAATACATGTATTCACTTATCGACATGACCATTTTTACCGTTCAATACTTTGCTATTAAATAGTAAACTATTACCTGTGTACAACTCTATGTTATTGAGCTGATTGCACATATCTATTACTCCTATAAATGTCTGTATTCTCCTTCATTGGAGGAGAGGGGAGAAAGTCAGAGGGAGGTAGGAGGAGAGGAAATGAAAAGGAAAGATGATGAGAGGAGGAGAGGAAATGAAGATGGAGAGAGGAAGAGAGGAGGAGAGATTAAAAAGGAACGGGATGCAGGATTTGTCAAGATGTGGTCTGACATATCCATCATCCCCTGTCTTAAAACAGTAGTCACTATGAGTCAACACATAAATACATCTATCTCCATTAGGAGTCAACACATAATTACATCTATCTCCACTAGGAGTCAACACATAATTACATCTATCTCCACTAGGAGTCAACACATACTAACATCTATCTCCACAAGGTGTAAACACATAATTACATCTATCTCCACTAGGAGTCAACACATACTAACATCTATCTCCACAAGGTGTAAACACATAATTACATCTATCTCCACTAGGAGTCAACACATACTAACATCTATCTCCATTAGGAGTCAACACATAATTACATCTATCTCCACTAGGAGTCAACACATAATTACATCTATCTCCACTAGGAGTCAACACATAAATACATCTATCTCCACAAGGTGTAAACACATAATTACATCTATCTCCACTAGGAGTCAACACATACTAACATCTATCTCCATTAGGAGTCAACACATAATTACATCTATCTCCACTAGGAGTCAACACATAATTACATCTATCTCCACTAGGAGTCAACACATACTAACATCTATCTCCACAAGGTGTAAACACATAATTACATCTATCTCCACTAGGAGTCAACACATACTAACATCTATCTCCATTAGGAGTCAACACATAATTACATCTATCTCCACTAGGAGTCAACACATACTAACATCTATCTCCATTAGGAGTCAACACATAATAACACCTATCTCCCTCAATCCTACGGACATATTCAGTCAATCCTCATCCCAGTCTGCTGTTCCCACATGCTTGAAAAGGGCCACCATTGTTCCTGTTCCCAAGAAAGCTGAGGTAACTGAGCAAAACGACTACCGCCCCGTAGCACTCACTTCCGTCATCATCAAGTGCTTTGAGAGACTAGTCAAGGACCATATCACCTCCACCCTACCTGACACCCTAGACCCACTCCAATTTGCTAACCGCCCCAATCGGTCCACAGACAACGCAATCACAATCACACTGCACACTGCCCTAACCCATCTGGACAAGAGGAATACCTATGTAAGAATGCTGTTCATCAAACAGGGCGCTGTTCTCAGATAATCGCATGGTGTGCTTTCACCATAAAGCCTTTTTGAAATCTGACACAGAGGCTGGATTAGCAAGAAGTTAAGCTTTTTTCTGATGTATGACACTTGTATTTTCATGAATGTTAAATATTACTATTTCTGTCATTTAAATTTTGCCCTCTGCAATTTTAACGGATGTGGGCCATGTGGAACGCTACCGTCCCACCTGCCGTAAGAAGTTTTAGCACCATAGAACCTTCCAAACTCCTCATTAAGCTCGAGACCCTGGGTCTTGACCCTGCCCTGTGCAACTGGGTCCTGGACTTCCTGACGGGCCGCACCCAGGTGGTGAGGGTAGGTAACAACATCTCCTCCTTGCTGATCCTCAACACTGGGGCCCCACAAGGGTGTGTTCTCAGCCCTCTCCTGTACTCCCTGTTCGCCCATGCCTGCGTGGCCATGCACGCCTCCAACTCAATCATCAAGTTTGCAGGGGACACTACAGTGGAAGGCTTGATTATCAACAATGACGAGACAGCTTACAGGGAGGAGGTGAGGGCCCTCGGAGTGTGGTGTCAGGAAAATAACCTCACACTCAATGTCAACAAAACAAAAGAAATGATCGTTGACTTCAGGAAACAGCAGAGGGAGCAGCCCCCTATCCTCATCGACGGGACAGTAGTGGAGAGGGTGGAAAGTTTTAGGAGTCAACACATACTATCATCTATCTCCACTAGGAGTCAACACATACTAACATCTATCTCCACTAGGAGTCAACACATACTAACATCTATCTCCACTAGGAGTCAACACACAATAACATATATCTCCACTAGGAGTCAACACATACTAACATCTATCTCCACTAGGAGTCAACACATACTAACATATATCTCCACTAGGAGTCAACACATACTAACATATATCTCCAATAGGAGTCAACACACGATAACATATATCTCCACTAGGAGTCAACACATGATAACATCTATCTCCACTTGGAGTCAACACATGATAACATCTCCATTCACTGTCTCAGAACAGTAGTCACAATGAGTCAACACATAATAACTTGAGCTATGGTGTACTTAACATTTACAGACTCCCCGCTGATGGTGTACTTA
>NC_088239.1:12012806-12057806 GCF_036934945.1 Oncorhynchus masou masou | reverse complement strand
ATGAAGGCAGGAAGGAGGAGTTAGGGGAGGGATGGAGGCAGGAAGGAGGAGTTAGGGGAGGGACGAATGGTGGAAGGAAGAGTTAGGGGAGGGATGGAGGAAGGAAGGAGGAGTTAGGGGAGGGACGGGTGGTGGAAGGAGGAGTTAGGGGAGGGATGGAGGGTAGAAGGAGGAGTTAGGGGAGAGATGAATGCAGGAAGGAGGAGATAGGGGAGGGATGGAGGCAGGAAGGAGGAGTTAGTCGAGAGAAGGGGCAGGAAGGTGGAGTTAGGGGAGGGATGGAGGCAGGAAGGAGGAGTTAGTCGAGAGAAGGGGCAGGAAGGTGGAGTTAGGGGAGGGATGGAGGCAGGAAGGAGGAGTTAGTCGAGGGAAGGGGAAGGAAGTTGGAGTTAGGGGAGGGATGGAGGCAGGAAGGAGGAGTTTGTCGAGAGAAGGGGCAGGAAGGTGGAGTTAGGGGATGGATGGAGGCAGGAAGGAGGAGTTAGTCGAGAGAAGGGGCAGGAAGGTGGAGTTAGGGGAGGGATGGAGGGATGGAGGCAGGAAGGAGGAGTTAGTCGAGAGAAGGGGCAGGAAGGTGGAGTTAGGGGAGGGATGGAGGCAGGAGAGGGATGGATGGAGGCAGGAAGGAGGAGTTAGTCGAGAGAAGGGGCAGGAAGGTGGAGTTAGGGGAGGGATGGAGGCAGGAAGGGGGAGTTAGTCGAGAGAAGGGGCAGGAAGGTGGAGTTAGTCGAGGGAAGGGGAAGGAAGGTGGAGTTAGGGGAGGGATGGAGGGATGGAGGCAGGAAGGAGGAGTTAGTCGAGAGAAGGGGCAGGAAGGTGGAGTTAGGGGAGGGATGGAGGCAGGAAGGTGGAGTTAGGGGAGGGATGGAGGCAGGAAGGTGGAGTTAGGGGAGGGATGGAGGCAGGAAGGAGGAGTTAGTCGAGAGAAGGGGCAGGAAGGTGGAGTTCGTCGATAGAAGGGGCTGGAAGGTGGAGTTAGTCGAGAGAAGGGGCAGGAAGGAGGAGTTAGTGGAGGGATGGAGGCAGGAAGGAGGGGAATACTTGAGGGAGGGAGTGAAGGAGGGCAGGAGAAATGGAAGGAAAGTGGAGGAGATTGAAAAGATGGACACTGTAGTGCAATAGATGTGTTTAATGCAGTAGATTTGTTTAATCATGTTTTTACTGATTATTTTGGCTGTGTACACCATTCTACTTCAGAATAATACCAGTACTATTCTCTCTTTCGACAGCAGAAAGAGACCACTAGTTTGATGACAGGATTAGTGGATGAGAACGATAGGGGGCAGTATCAGACCAGAGAACACACTGCTTTTAAACCTTACTTATACACACATTGTGGCAGTCTCACACACGCACGCACACGCACGTACAGAAACACTAAATCAGCAGTCAAACACAGCAAAGAATTAAAAGCTGTAAAGCATGTAATTAGAAAATAATAAAAGGCATTTCAGTTTTCATTATTACATTTCATTAATTGGCTTTTAGTCTTTGTTCGTTGTTTTGATGAAGATAACTTTGAGTTGTTTAAACGCAGTGCACTTCCAATAGTGTGTGTGTGTGTTTGTGTGTGTGTAAGTGTGTATGTGAACACCACGAGGAGTGTATTGTGTCTCTGGGTGGTCTATTGTGATTCAGCTCTAAAGTCTACCCAATATAATGGAACAGAAAACAAGCCCAACCACAAGAAGTAAAACACACTACTTTTAGTTATAGAGGAGGGGATACCGGGGGAGATGGGCTGTAGAGAAATAAACAACAGGAGAAAAATTAAAAGGGAGGGGATAAAGCAGAAGAGAAAACGTTGAAATATTACGTTGTAAGAGGACATGGGAAAAGGGAGTGCAGTGAAAGACAAAAGGAAGAAAGGAGAGTGAAGAGGTGTAATGAGAGAGAAACAGGAAGGGCTTTAGAGAAAGACCAGATTGAAAAGGGAAGGGGTGTAGAGAGAGAAATAATAATTCGGGGAAATATCAGGCTGCAGTAAAATAAACGCCACAACGGATGTCTTACACAAACAGGAGGAGGATTCCAAACCGTAACCCTAGGATTATTCACTACTGTGTTACAATTGGTGTGTGTGTGTGTATGTGTGTGTGTGTGAGTGTGTGTGTGAGTGTGTGTGTGTGTGTGAGTGTGTGTGTGTGTGTGTGTGTGTGTGTGTGTGTGTGTGTGTGTATGTGTGTGTGTGTGAGTGTGTGTGTGTGTGAGTGTGTGTGTGTGTGTGTGTGTGTGTGAGTGTGTGTGTGTGTGTGTGTGTGTGTGTGTGTGTGTGTGTGTGTGTGTGTGTGTGTGTGTGTGTGAGTGAGTGTGTGTGTGTGTGTGTGTGTGTGTGTGTGTGTGTGTGTGTGTGTGTGTGTGTGTGTGTGTGTGTGTGTGTGAGTGTGTGTGTGTGTGTTCAGAATATATGTACTGAAGTACAGTCTCTATCAGCTTCAGATGTCCTCTCTAAATCCATTCGTTCATCCAATCTCAGGTTTAAACGTAGAATTAACATAATTCTCCTAACCTGCCACGTTAATACTACTGACCTGCCACGTTAATTCTCCTAACCTGCTGCGTAAGTTCTCCTAACTTGCTATGAAAGTCACTTCTGCTAGTCAAAACTGGCAGACCTCCCCTCAGAAAAGTCTTGGTTTCCACTAATGCGATACAGCTGTTTTCTATTCTCTCCTTGCCTGGGGCCTCATTTATAAATGTTAAGTATGTACAAAATAAACCCCAAAAAATGCTTGAGACATTTTTCATGCAAAAGTTGACATTTATAGAATGCGCTGAGCTTCCAACAAATGTTAAACCCTTCAAACTCAACTCTGGACATTGAAGCCAGTTCCATTGCTTTTTTTATTGTTCCCCTCTAATCAGGGACCGATTTAGGCCTGGGACACCAGGTGTGTTCAATTAATTGTCAAGTAGAACAGAAAACCAGCAGGCTCCGGCATCGCAGCCAGTGGTGGAAAAAACCCTCAATTGTCATACTTGAGTAAAAGTCAAGATACCTTAATAGAAAATGACTCAGTTAAAAGTCACCAAGTAAAACAATAGCAAAAGTCTAAAAGTATTTGTTTCTAAATGTACTTAAGTGCAGTGGTGGAAAAAAAATACTCAATTTCATACTTGAGTACAAGTGAAAGTAAATGCTATAAAGTTGAAGTTGGAAGTTTACATACACTTAGGTTGGAATCTTTAAAACTCGTTTTTCAACCTCTCCACAAACTTCTTGTTAACAAACTATAGTTTTGGCAAGTCGGTTAGGACATCTACTTTGTGCGTGACACAAGTAAATTTTCCAACAAGTGCTTACAGACAGATAATGTTACTTATTACATTCACTGTATCACAATTCCACTGGGTCAGAAGTTTACATACACTATGTTGACTGCTTTTAAACCGCTTGGAAAATTCCAGAAAATTATTTCATTGCTTTAGAAGCTTCTGATTGGCTAATTGACGTCAATTGGAGGTGTACCTCTGGATGCATTTCAAGGCTTACCTTCAAACTCAGTGCCTCTTTGCTTGACATCATGGGAAAATCAAAAGAAATCAGTCAAGACCTCAGAAAACAAATGGACCCCCACAAGTCTGGTTCATCCCTGGCAGCAAATTTCAAACACCTGAAGGTAACACGTTTGTCTGTACAAACAATAGTACGAAGTATAAACACCATGGGACCATGCAGTCGTCATACCGCTCAGGAAGGAGACGCGTTCTGTCTCCTAGAGATGGACGTACTTTGGTGCGAAAAGTGCAAATCAATCCCAGAACAACAGCAAAGGACCTTGTGAAGATGCTGGAGGAAACAGGTATAAAAGTATCTAAATCCACAGTAAAACGCGTCCTATATTGACATAACCTGAAAGGCCACTCCGCAAGGAAGAAGCCACTGCTCCAAACGCCCATGTACAAAGCCTCTCTTTTGTTATCTTACTGCTGCTCTGTAATTATTTGTTACTTTTATTTCTGACTTTTTTTGAGGTATTTTGTTAAAACTGCGTGGTTGGTTAAGGTCTTTTAAGTAAGCATTTCACTGTAAGGTCTACACCTGTTGTATTCAGCATTTCACTGTAAGGTCTACACCTGTTGTATTCAGCATTTCACTGTAAGGTCTACACCTGTTGTATTCAGCATTTCACTGTAAGGTCTACACCTGTTGTATTCAGCATTTCACTGTAAGGTCTACACCTGTTGTATTCAGCATTTCACTGTAAGGTCTACACCTGTTGTATTTGGCGCATGTGACAAATACAATTTGATTTGATTGGACCCATTTTACGGTAGTAAATGGATAAACTGTTTCAAATACTTTACTCTATCTAGCAGGAAGGGAACCACGGTTGATAAAATACAGTAGAATGTTGCTTTGACGTGTATAAGCTACCTCTGTAAGTAACTGTCCTTTTACATTGTTTGAGTAGAAATACTAGAAAATGTTTAAGAATTTGCAGGCAGTGCAGCATATTTAGGGTCAGGAAAAAGTACATGCAAAACATTATTGAATTCAAACCATCTGTTTCCACAACAATTTGCAAAAGTTTTTTTTTTCAGAACCGTTAGATAATATCGCTGTAAAAGCTCAAACGTTCTGCCAACATCTCCAGAGACATTTGCTAATTCCTTTAAAAACAATCTTAGTTCAAGTTCACCGTTGCTATTTCCTTTAAAAACAATCTTTGCTAATTCCAATACTTCCAAAGTATACAGGCGTTACTGTAAACATAAAAGGTGAAGAATGGGCGTGTTTTAGGAAGAGTTTTAATGCTTGTTCACAAGCACACAGTTTCAGGATGGGGCTGATTTATAATTGGAAACGTGTACCAAGTTTATAAATCTCAATATTTTTCAGAAACGGTGCACACAGATACAGTATGTAGTGTGAAATGTACACAGTGGTTATAAATTAGGTGACTGCTGCTTCTGAGGAAGAATGTGGCTGAACCTGTAGAACATGGTAGATCCTTGCAGTGTACATAGAAAGCCTACAGTGTCACGACTTCTGCCGAAGTCGTTGCCTCTCCTTGTTCGGGCGGTGCTTGGCGTTCGACGTCACCGGTCTTCTAGCCATCATTGATCCATTTTTCATTTTCCATTGGTTTTGTCTTGTCTTCCCACACACCTGTTTTCAATCCCATTCATTACCTGTTGTGTATTTAACCCTCGGTTTCCCCTCATGTCTTTGTCAGAGATTGTTTTATTGTCAGTGTAGTTTTATGTTGTATAGGTGCGCGTCGGGTCCTCGTACCCATGTTTGTTTATGTATATACCTTTTAGTGTTATGGAGTATGTTACGTGGACTTTATTAACTTCTTGCGTCGAGCAATCCCGGATCCGGGATCCTATTTATAGCCTCAAGCTCATTAGCATAACGCAACGTTAACTATTCATGAAAATCGCAAATGAAATGAAATAAATATATTTGCTCTCAAGCTTAGACTTTTGTTAACAACACTGTCATCTCAGATTTTCAAAATATGCTTTTGAACCATAGCAAAACAAGCATTTGTGTAAGAGTATTGATAGCTAGCGTAGCATTTAGCATAGCATTTAGCGGGCAACATTTGCACAAAAACCAGAAAAGGATTCACATAAAATAATTTACCTTTGAAGAACTTCGGATGTTTTCAATGAGGAGACTCTCAGTTACATAGCAAATGTTCAGTTTTTTTTGAAAGATTCTTTGTGTAGGAGAAATCGCTCCGTTTTGTACATCACGTTTGGGTACCAAAAAAACGAAAATTCAGTCATCAAAACGGCGAACTGTTTTCCAAATTAACTCCATAATATCGACTGAAACACGGCAAACGCTGTTTAGAATCAATCCTCAAGGTGTTTTTCACATATCTCTTCATTGATATATCGTTCGTGAATTTCTACTTTCTCCTGTGAATCGCTTGGAAAAAGACGTGCAGTTGAAGATGACGCACCAATTTCGACGGTCAATCTTCCAATGATATGCCTACAAATACGTCACAATGCTGCAGACACCTTGGGGAAACGATAGATCAGGCAGGCTCATTCCTGTCGCATTCACAGCCATATAAGGAGACAATGAAAAACAGAGCCTCAAAAATCTTGCTCATTTCCTGTTTGAAGTTTCATCTTGGTTTCACCTGTAGCATCAGTTCTGGGGCACTCACAGACAATATCTTTGCAGTTTTGGAAACGTCAGAGTGTTCTCTTTCCAAAGCTGTCAATTATATGCATAGTCGAGCATATTTTTGTGACAAAATATTGCGCTTAAAGCGGGCACGTTTTTTTATCCAATAATGAAATAGCGCCCCCATAGATGTAACAGGTTAAAAGACTCCATTTTACACTCCGTTTGACTCTCCTGCACCTGACTTCCCTGCCACCTATACACCTATGCCTGACATACAGACCAAACCAAAGGCAAGTTAATTAAACCGTTTTTAATATGGAAGAGTGGTACAGAGGAATGAATAGCTCAGGATGAGACTCTCTACTAAGACAAAACAGTGTTACCCTGACGTTGGAATGCGACCAGGACAAAAGCATTCGGTAGTCTCTTTGATTTAGCAAGCTAATTCCAGTCTGGTTTAGATGTGCATAGTTCTGCCATGCTTTGATAGGACCTTAGGGACAGACATGGTTGAACTATATAGTTCAGTTGAGCCGTTCGTAAGAAAGTTTCAGCGTTTGTAGAGGAAACGTCTGTGCTTATGACAGGCAGTAGGTAATTAGTAGCATATGTCCATTTGCATATGCGAATCCAGTGACAGGTTATATGTGTCTGATTAAAATAAGCAATGTGACATGTTCCCCAATCTGAATACATGAATAGGTCACGCTAATTATATAATTTCTTGCAAATGATCTACTTAAATATTAATTTTCTTTCACTTTGCATTGTTTGTTGCCCGGAAGCTATTGTGTCAATGAGTGTGTGTGTGTGTGTGTGTGTGTGTGTGTGTGTGTGTGCATGTGTTTTTCATCTTCCATCTTACTGTGATCCCCAGATGGCCTGGTGCTGTGTGAGTAATGATGGACTGTCGACTGCTTATTTGAGCTGTTCTTGACATAATATGGACTTGGTCTTTTAACAAATAGGGCTATCTTCTTATCTTATTTGACACACTGCCGATTTTGCAGGTTTTCCTACTTACAAAGCATGTAGAGGTTTGTCATGTTTATCATGTTTATCATAGGTTCACTTCAACTGTCAGAGATGGAATCTAAAGAAAGACAAATCCAGACAGTCACATTGTATGATTTTTAAGTAATTAATTTGCATTTTATTGCATGACAAGGATTTGATACATCAGAAAAGCAAAACTTAATATTTGGTACAGAAACCTTTGTTTGCGATTATAGAGGTCATACGTTTCCTGTAGTTCTTGACCAGGTTTGTACACACTGCAGCAGGGATTTTGGCCCACTCCTCCATACAGACCTTCTCCTGATCCTTCAGGTTTCGGAGCTGTCGATGGGCAATACGGACTTTCAGCCTCCTCCAAAGATTTTCTATTGGGTTCAGGTCTGGAGACTGGCTAGGCCCTTGAGATGCTTCTTACGGAGCCACTCCTTGGTTGCCCTGGCTGTGTGTTTCGGGTCGTTGTCATGCTAGAAGACCCAGCCACGACCCGTCTTCAATGTTCTTACTGAGGGAAGGAGGTTGTTGGCCAAGATCTCGCGATACATGGCCCCATCCACCCTCCCCTCAATACGGTGCAGTTGTCCTGTCCCCTTTGCAGAAAAGCATCCCCGAAGAATGATGTTTCCACCTCCATGCTACACGGTTGGGATGGTGTTCTTGGGGTTGTACTCATTCTTCTTCTTCCTCCAAACACGGCGAGTGGAGTTTAGACCAAAAAGCTCTATTTTTGTCTCATCAGACCATATGACCTTCTCCCATTTCTCCTCTGGATCATCCAGATGATCATGGGCAAACTTCAGACGGCCTGGACATGCGCTGGCTTGAGCAGGGGGACCTTGCGTGCGATGCAGGATTTTAATCCATGACGGTGTAGTGAATTACTAATGGTTTTCTTTGAGACTGTGGTCCCAGCTCTCTTCAGGTCATTGACCATGTCCTGGCATGTAGTTCTGGGCTGATCCCTCACCTTCCTCATGATCATTGATGCCCCACCAGGTGAGATCTTGCATGGATCCCCAGACCAAGGGTGATTGATCGTCATCTTGAACTTCTTCCATTTTCTAACGGTTGTTGTCTTCTCACCAAGCTGCTTGCCTATTGTCCTTTAGCCCATCCCAGCCTTGTGCAGGTCTACAATTGTATCCCTGATGTCCTTACACAGCTCCTTGGTCTTGGCCATTGTGGAGAGGTTGGAGTCTGTTTGATTGAGTGTGTGGACAGGTGTCTTTTATACAGGTAACGAGTTCAAACAGGTGCAGTTAATACAGGTAATGAGTGGAGAACAGGAGGGCTTCTTAAAGAAAAACTAACAGGTCTGTGAGAGCCTGAATTCTTACTGGTTGGTAGGTGATCAAATACTTATGAGATGCAATAAAATGCAAATTAATTACTTAGAAATCATACAATGTGATTTTCTGGATTTTAGTTTTCGATTCCGTCTCTCACAGTTGATAAAAATTACAGACCTCTACATGCTTTTTAAGTGGGAAACACTGCCGATTTTGCAGCTTATCAAATACTTGTTCTCCCCACTGTACCACCCCTACTTTGTCACAACAGAACTGATTTTTTTCAAATTCTTAAGAAGAAAAGAAATTCCACAAATTAACTTTTAACAAAGCACACCTTTTAATTGAAATTGGCCCAGCGTTGTCCGGGTTTGGGTTTGGGTTTGGCTGGGGTAGGCCGTCATTGTAAATAAGAAATTGTTAACTTATCTGACTTACTTGTTAACCTCTTGAAACTCTAGGGGCGCTATATCATTTTTGGATAAAAAGACGTGCCCGTTTTAAGCGCAATATTTTGTCACAAAAAGATGCTCGACTATGCATATAATTAGCTAGCTTTGGAAAGAAAACACTCTGACGTTTCCAGAACTGCAAAGATATTCTCTGTGCGTGCCCTAGAACGTGAGCTACAGGCAAAACCAAGATGAAACGGCATCCAGGAAATCAGCAGGATTTTTGAGGCTCCGTTTTCCATTGTCTCCTTATATGGCTGTGAATGCGAGAGGAATGAGCCTGCCCTTTCTGTCGTTTCCCCAAGGTGTCTGCAGCATTGTGACGTATTTGTAGGCATATCATTGGAAGATTGACCATAAGAGACCACATTTACCAGGTGTCCGCCCGGTGTCCTGCGCCGAAATTGGTGCGCAAACCTCAGCTGCAAGTATTTTTCCATGGAATTCAGAGAAGAAAGCAGGCTTCCACGAACGATATATCAATGAAGAGATATGTGAAAAAACACCTTGAGGATTGATTCCAAACAACGTTTGCCATGTTTCGGTCGATATTATGGAGTTAATTCGGAAAAAGTTTGACGTTGTTGGTGACTGAATTTTCGGTTCGTTTCGGTAGCCAAATGTGATGTACAAAACGGAGCGATTTCTCCTACACAAAGATTCTTTCAGGAAAAACTGATCATTTGCTATGTAACTGAGAGTCTCCTCATTGAAAACATCTGAAGCTCTTCAAAGGTAAATGATTTTATTTATTTGGTTATCTGGTTTTTGTGAAAAGTTGCGTGCTAAATGCTACTCAAAATGCTAAGCTAGCTTAGCATACTCTTACACAAATTAGTGAATTGCTATGGTTCAAAAGCATATTTTGAAAATCTGAAATGACAGTGTTTAAAAAGTGCTGAACAAGTAGTTATATTGACTACGTCCGTTTTAGCTCGTTCGTTAATGTCTTTGTTGAAATTATGGATTGCCTCTTATCCACTCATCTTTCCCTTATACCATAGTTTGTACATCTCAATTGTCAGTAAAAACCACATTTGTTTAAGCACGTCAGCCAGATCAGCATGTTTTTTAAAAGGCAGTAAATGAGGCTGAATTAACTGTTTCGCTGACAGACGAGGCTCCACTGATAGCCAGGTGTAGCAGTGGTAAGGATTCACTCCATGGTGCTGGAAAGAAAGCTCTGCTTTATGTAGGGCCTAACAGTTGTAAATGAGAACTTGAGAAAGTATACTGAGAAGGAATGGTTAGATACTGAATGTATATAGATTCATACAATTGGATCTGTTCATTTATTTAACATAAAAATACTTTGGACCATCCGCAAATAAGGTTGGTTGAGTGCTTTGGATGACCTGTGATTGACGCTTGTAGCTTTCATGTTATGCATCAAAGCTTATGCATCAAACCAGGAAACCAACTTAGGCCTGATGAATATGATGATGATGATTGGCTGCTAGGTTTGATGTTAAGGTGTTTTTGGACAACTGCACTCAGACCCCACTTAACCCTGAGCTGGAGCTTGCGCATGTACACATACGCACACACATGCACGTGTAAACACACACACCGCTTTCTGTTTCATCAAACAAATCCATCCACTTCACTGTGGGATGGCCAACTGGCGGCCCCTGGCCTCCCCTTTGAAAGCATACAGATAAATATTTTTGGGGAACTCAGTCGGGGTCTCAACTTACTGTTACAAGGTAGAATAGTAGAATACACATCGTGCAATTTCAAAATGTGTTTGTGCATCACCAGTTTTTGTCCTCTTGTTATTTCAGTCACTAATAGTCACTCAATTAGCCCATATCAGCTACATTTCTTTAGATTGATAAATTAATCTAGTGGCCAGCTATCTAAAGTTATAGCAATCAGGGTCGAATTAGAGCCTGGGGGGGGGGCACCATTGATTTTGTTAGTCACTCTCACTCAGATATCATTCTCTCCACCCTATGGCAAAATGAGTAGACTTGCAGGAAATGAAGACTAAAACTTAGTGTGGGGGAGCCCCCACGACGAGTTCAGATTTTTTGTGGCCCCCACCCCCGTCAAAGTTGCTCATCCCTGGCCTAAATCAATCATCAACAATAACTACAGGATATCGCTGCGTCCATCCAGACTCATTAAGCTTAATAATACTGTACAGATGTACTTCAACCATGCATTAAGTTGTGTAACAGAATTGTTTGTTGTTTTTGCCAGCATTGCAAGGCGTTTGATGTTTGAAACATGTCTGCAGTGCCACAGGCACTGGCATTATGATCATTATTATTTAAATGAGATAGGGCTGCTGTTCTTTCAACGTCTTAAATCAGTGAGCGCGAATGCAGAGCTCTGGCGTTTACAAATGACTCTCCACACAAACAAAGCTTTCTGCTTTCAGCTCACTCCAATGAGCTCATCTGGGGTACAGGAGTTGCAATAGCTACGAAACCAACGTCAAGTAGTTACTACTGCATTGACATTTGTTAACTCTTGAAATTTCTGAAAACAAAGTTTGGTAAAATATTCACGCATTGATGAAATGAGATGACAAGTTCTGGGGAGTCTACTACTATCATGACACCTACTACTATCATGACACCTACTACTATCATGACACAAGGCGAGACCCAGATACAGACACAGGAGGCAGATGGGTGGAGTCTTACAATGTTTAATAATCCAAAAGGAGAACGCAAAAGAATAGTCATGGACAGGCAAAAAGGTCAAAACCAGATCGTAGTCCAGGAGGTACAGAGTGGCAGACAGACTCATGGTCAAGGCAGGCAGAATGGTCAGGCAGGCGGGTACAAAGTCCAGAAAGGGGCAAGGGTCAAAACCAGGAGGACGAGAAAAAGGAGAATGCAAAAAGCAGGACAACGGGAAACCCGCTGGTTGACTTGGAAACATACAAGACAAACTGGTACAGAGACAGGAAACACAGGGATAAATACACTGGTACAGAGAGACAGGAAACACAGGGATAAATACACTGGTACAGAGAGACAGGAAACACAGGGATAAATACACTGGTACAGAGAGACAGGAAACACAGGGATAAATACACTGGTACAGAGAGACAGGAAACACAGGGATAAATACACTGGGGAAATTTATCGACACCTGGAGGGGGTGGAGACAATCACAAGGATAGGTGAAACAGATCAGGGTGTGACAACTACTATTTCTACCAATTTGAATCGGGTTAGGGGCTAAGGGGTTAGCTAAGCACTGTCTCTGTGACCTGTCTTTGAGTAGACTCAATTGAGGAGACCTATAACTAAACCCTAAAGTCTCTTCAAAAGGAAGTGTACCTAAACTGAGAAGGGAGGTAACTGACCTATTCATTTCCATTGAGTGATTCATTGGTGGGGTAGTCTATAGTGGGTGTATATTTAGGTTTTCACAGATCAGCTAGTAATACTATACTCTTCATCTCTTCTACCGTCATTTCAATTCGCCTTTCAGGTTCCATATGTTCATGTATTATCTTCCTCCCAACTGGTGGATGGCTGGTACTCCTACATTGCCAAGTGTTTTAGGCACGCACACGTTACCCCCTAGACACACATCTCACCCGGGATAGATCCTGATAAGTTTCTTGACTGTTTGTATTGTCTGCAATTGAGTTTGACAGTGGAATCCTGCATATCCTACAGCTATGTTAAACGGCCAATTTACATCTTCATTTACAATTCTAAATGGATAAAAAAATACAATTACACCAGACTGGGAAAGACATTCCAGTCGTGGAGTTTTCCCCATTTGTATTTTAATTTCGTCCTCTGGGCAAATGACAAGGAATTGTTTTATTGGAGCTGAGTAGTTTGAGTACAGAGAAGAATCCAGACATCACGACTAACTCTATGCATTTTATGTTAAACCAACAATTCATGACTATGGTACTGAATACTGTGTAGTGTTATTATGGCTGTTGAGTTCCTATGTAAGCTTAACATGTACCCAAAATATAAATGTGAATTGACCATGGCCAAGGTAAGTAGAAAATCATGTTAGGTTCTTTTTGTGTGTACTATGCCTTTAACTGAGAGGCCAATTCCATTTCAGAATCAGACGAACACCCTTACATGTAAATAACTCAAATCAATGTCTGGAAGCAAAACAAATGCAAGGCTTACTCCAAAGTGTTTCTTTGTGTCATGCAAATAACTTGACACAACAACAGAAAAAGCAAACCCTGCCAACAACATGTTGGCAGTTTATAAAAAAAGAAAGGAAAAAATCTAGCTGTATACATTTGTCCTTTTGTGCTTTGGGATCCAGCAGATTGTTGTCAGGTGCATCAGTGCAGCATCAAAGCAGCTGTAAGTGGAAGGGAAGTGGTTTCTCTGAGCGTTGGGGAGAACAAAAGCATTTCTGTCAACGTCCCCTCACCATTCGCACGCACGCACACTAACTACACGCACACACGCACACTAACTACACGCACACTAACTACACGCACACTAACTACACACACACGCACGCACACTAACTACACGCACACTAACTACACGCACACTAACTACACGCACACTAACTACACGCACACTAACTACACGCACACGCACGCACACTAACTACACGCACACGCACGCACACTAACTACACGCGCACACACACACTACACACACACACGCACGCACACTAACTACACGCGCACACACACACTACACACACACATGCACGCGCGCACGCACACTAACTACACGCACACGCACGCACACTAACTACACGCGCACACACACACTACACACACACATGCACGCACGCACGCACACTAACTACACGCACACGCACGCACACTAACTACACGCACACGCACGCACACTAACTACACGCGCACACACACACTACACACACACATGCACGCACGCACGCACACTAACTACACACGCACACACACACTACACACACACATGCACGCACGCACGCACAGACACACACACGCACGCACACACGCACGCACACTAACTACACGCACACACACACTACACACACACACACACACACTACACACGCACGCACACACACACGCACGCACGCACGCACGCACACACCACCAAGTTTAGTTTTCAGATGAGCTGTAGAGCAAAGTCAACACTGACCATGTGATTCAGGGGCCGTATGAACTTTATACAGTTGTTAATGTTACTTTACAGAATGAGAAGAAGAAGAAGAAGGAAAAAAGAAAAAAAATGAGAAAAAAAAGAAGAAGTAGAAGACGAGAGGAAGAAAAGGTCTATCATAAGATGATGATAAAGAAGTGTGGACCATCTCTGTCTGCTATGTGTGGTGCTGCGCTGGGATGTGCGAATGAGAAAGCTAAAAGGTAATTTCACGGATAAAGAGGAGTCCTAATGCAGAAGGGTAATGTAGCAGGGGATGGAACAAAGGCAAAGTCACATCTCTTTAAGCTTGGCTGGAGAGAGAACCTTTGATGCTTTAAAAATGATAATACAAATCTGAAAGTCACAATACTATACCCCCCGTACCCCATCTACCCTCCTCTTCAGCCCCCCACGCCACCTGCCTACTCTTAATACAGCCGCACACACACCATCTACAGGGAGAAAGACCCCACATCGTGAAACTTAGGGTCCTTAAATTACCTGGCGAACAAAGACAGAAGTAGAGGGATAATAAAGCAAGTCATTATGGAGATTAGAAAACTCCTGCAGACGCAAAGAGATCAATTTATATTAAGAATGGTATCTTCGTATCATGCTTGAAATAGAAATTGCAATAAAATATGAATAGATTGCTCTCATGACTGAGAGAGATAGTAGAATGGGTCGGATGACATCGTTGGGGGCCATTTTGGAGTCGGTGCTGAACTAGTGGAAGGTCTACATTCTGTCATATTCTGCACTTCGTCCCACAGACGATGAGGAAACTCCTTCCTCTTCCTCCCTAAGTGCCAGAGTTCAAAATTCCCTGGCCTCTGCTTGCAGTGAAATGACCCATTAGCCAACCTAATGTGTTTAGCTTAGCCAGTGTGTGTGTGTGTGTGACTCTTTTCCTCCTTTCTCCTCAGAAACATCATAACTCTCAATTTCCAATGATTCAACCCATTTACCCCTAACTTTTCTCCATCCCTCCATCCCCCAGGTCTGGCTGTTGGATGCACGTCACCCAGGGATCTTTCCTCCGCTAAGTCACCTGAACTTGCTCTGTGAGGATTCAGGTCCAGGTTGCTGTCAAGCACTTTGCAACATTTTTGGGGGGTAAAAAGCTGTATAGAAATGCAATTTGATTGATTGATTCATTGACCTATCGGTGCCAAGCTAGTAAGGAGGACATGAACTCACAGGCAAGCCTAAACTTGACTCAGACAAAGTGAAATGTAGCCATCTACAGTCATTTGTATCCATGCCTTACCACTGGTCAAGAACTGGTTGAATCAACGTTGGAAAACAAATCGGATTTTCATAAAGTCGTCAACGTAAGTGAATTTCTTATTTTTTTTCACCCAACTGTTAACCTAAATCCAATAACATTGTGACATGTTTTGCTGATTTCACATTGAATTCACGTTAGTTTATACAACTCAAACAAATGTAAATCAAAACTAGACGATGAACTGACGTCTGTGCCCAGTGAGTTGTTCCATTCGTTTAAGGTCTGTATATTTTCCACCGCACGTGGTTCCTCTATCATCCTGGTTGTCGATAGATACACATTTTCAACTTCTGATCATAGATTGAATTTCAGCATGAAATGTCCTCATTGCTTATTCTGTCTTGGTCTTAACCGCAGTTGCACATAAAGTAAGGCTTTCTCTCTCAGTCCTTTCTGTCCCCTGACCCCTGACCCCTCAGAGTATCACTGGACCTCAAAATGTCATTGAATATATAAATGCTAACGCTAATAACCAGGAGAAGATAATGTCCTTGACTGGAACAAGAAAAGATCACTTTCTCATACATGACTCGCTGGCTCGGAATAACATTATAACGGTTCACATTCAAAGCTCTCATTTCTCTCTGTCTGTCTGTCTTTCTTTTCTTAATTTATTTTACTCCAGTTCTTTGTAAAATTTGTATTAATTTATATTTTTGTGATAAGCACTTGCTGAAATCCAATTGCATCCATTTGCCATTAGTGGAAGCAAAGAGAAGCAATGGATTCCTTGGAGCATCACTTCCTTCCTCTACTGTTTATCTAACATCAGAGATTTTAGCTCTTTGGAAGCTTTTCATTGCAGGAATTCAACTGTATGAATGCTTGTTTAAACGACAATCATGGTAATGTCTGAGGCACAGTTTTGTCATTTAGAAAGAACATAAAGAAAACACCATTTACAAAATGCTCTCTTGTGGAATGTTGAGGCCCTCTGGAATGTTGGATTATTTCTCTCCATAGGAGAGATCATCAGATAGAACTACCAGAGTTCTAGAAAGGAACCTCATCTCATCGCTGATGCTGATTGGTCTAATGTTTAAGATGTCCAGAGGGGTCCTAAAAGCTTCTTAGGTCTACTCGGAAGGGGCCTGTAGGCAACAATGGAGGAATTAAATGAGTCTCCCCACGCAGGCGAAATCCCCAACCAGCCATGACTGGGAATCAAAACAGAGTATTGTTTCACATTAGATCTCAGCACCTTTTGAAGAGAGGAGAGGGAAGCTGTTCAGCAGACTTTCCCCTTTAGAAATAAATTATTACTCCAGGTTTTAACTCAGAGAAGAAACCTCTCTGGAGAGGGTGAAGGCAACCAGGTACCAATCTCCCACCTCTCCAAGTAATTGCACCGTTTGAAGGCATAGACATCAGAGACCGAACTGTTAACATTGTGCTAACTTTATCTTTCTTCTTCACTTTTCCTTTACTTGGCATCTTCTTCTCTGGTGGGGACAAAGAGAGGAGAGATTCATTATCTATCGTTCAATCCCCTGGTTACACCATCAACCTTCAATCACTCACATCCTTCTCTTGATGCCCAACTTTCGAGCCATCGTCAAACTATCGCTCCCAGATACAGTATGCATGGCAGTTAGTTAGTTGGAGAAGTTGAGCAGTTCTTCTTCGGGGATTAAGAAAAGTTCCTCATGTGAAATAAATGGTGAAATAAATTGCTTTAAAAGCAATCTGTGAAATGACTATCTTAGAATGTACTCATACACGTATCCATCAGTTTGATTGCCAATGTTTCTAAGGATGACCTAGGTTTCAGATTTCTCAGTGCTGGGCTGGAACAGAATTACTTACACCCTGTGGGTCTCCATTCTCCAGGAACAGGGTTGGACCACTAATCTAGTCGAGTACAGAGATAGAGAGAAACCTCATTGGAAGAGAGGAAAACAACAGTCAGTAGGCCAAGCTTGAGAGGCAGCACATGTCCTTCCTTTATTAATAAGGTCTAGATGGAGTTCAGTTCAGCTCAGTGCCAGCAGCCCAACACAGCCAGTACAGCCCAGACTAATGTACTAACGAGGTCATAGCAGACGTCCGGAACAGAGCAGAGCAGCCCTGACTGTTGATGGAAATGCAATCATCTCCTCCTCGATTATTAACCACATTCACCCTAATACATGCCCAGGTACTTTAGCCCTAACGCCAACTAATGGGCCTTTACTGCGTTCATGATGGGCTCTCCCCTTACACACTGCGTTAAAAACAATCAAATAAAACCTTGTAATTTTTGGGCCAAAAGTAAGAAACACTCACCAAAATGCATCACGAGGGCCCCAAATGCCCACAGTTTAAAGCATTAAGGTCATTTAACATCGTCAGCTGGTCAGGGTAATGGGTTAGATGGGGCTTCATCTCTCTGACTGTCTGTTCAGTGGTGGATAATATTTTTATCCCACTTTTCCCGCATATTTCAGCCATTAAGGAGTTGAAATGTACGAACATTGTGTGTCAATTTGTATGTTTTTTCTCTCTAAATGTTGTAGCACTTTACTGTCATTTGCGGTGATCAATACTTAATGAATTAGTGATAATTCACCTTGGCTTTAAGGCAGACGTGCTTAGCACCTTCCCAACCCCTAGAGACTGTCGCTGATGGAGGCTTCCAACCCTAATTTATGAAAAGTGAAGAGCCAAGCAGAACCAGTCAGTCTAGAAGTGCTGGCTTTTCGCTAAATATCTTTTTATAAATTAATTTGTGTTGAAACGGAACTAAACCTTAACTTTTATTAAACAAAGGATGAAAGTATGTCTTGAGAAGAGAGAAAGAGAGAGAGAGATGTCTGAACTCAAAGCAGTGTTTACATAGTGGCCAGGGTGTCCTAATGCCCTGATGATTGCAGAGTGTCTAGAGCGATTCCATTTACCACATTGAATTAGCTGAGGCCCAGTGTCGATGCGCTAGCCATCTCCCTCCCACCAGGACCACGTTGTCTAAGCATCACAATCCAATTAAATACATTAAGTTAAATAATGTAATGATTGCCTAACCATTCTCTCTCTCTCCGTTCCAATTCATTTTCCAGCAGTAAAAATGGCATTTTAGAGCTCAGGGAACAGTTATGTAGATTGATAGAATTAATTGTCTGGCTGGTGAAAAATGCCATTAGAACACTTAGGGGTTGGTTCGTCATGCATTCCACTAGTCAGTTAACACCACGCCATTTTCATTTCTAACTCCACATGATTGTGTGTGAGTCTCTCTCTTAGCCAAAAGAATTGCAAATATCCCTCAAATGTATTTAATGGGAGCATTTGGTCTTCAGAAAGCTGGACTTACATAGTTTAATTCAAGCAGCTTTGGCAAGACTCGAATGTGTTGCTTTCATGGTGTGATTATTACTGTATGTACAGTTGAACACCTATTACTCATTGTTAAACATAGAGTTGCAGAGCAACGAGGAGAAGTAAAACACAGCACAATAGGGGCAGTCGAGACAGATTTTAATTGTGTTGCATTCACTGTTGAGGTGATGTTTAAATTAAATGATGCCAAGAAGCCCGTGAGAAAAGGACTAGATACTAGAAGACACATGCAGGTTTCCATGGTGACATATTCACAGTGTAGTGAGGATGGGATTATTAAATCTGACTGGAGATCTCCAGGTGGGACGGCAGGTTGTTAGTGGTTAGAACATTGGGCCAGTAAGCAAAAGGTTGCTGGAAAAAACCCGAGCTGACAAGGCAAAAATCTGTCCTTCTGCAAGTGAACAAGGCAAGTAAACCCACTGTTCCCTGGTAGGCCGTCATTGTAAATAATACTTTTTTTCTTAATAACTGACTTGCCTATTTAAATAAAGGCTAAATATATACATATAAAAAAACATTACATTACAAAGACATTAAATACATGATGCAGCTAAACGCATACAATGCTTTGCTTGCTTTTGCTTTCCATCCATGTTGATGATGATGTCTTTTTGTAGTCTTGAAATGACTCGTGCTTGTGCCATTCCATTTTCTCTAGCGTGCTGAACCGGCTGACGTCCTCTTTTCACCTGACAGTAAACAAAACCCAGGTGACAGAAGTAGGCTGTTACAAACTGTGTTCACCTGCAGAAAGAGATGTCTTTGATTGGGACTAAACAGAGTCAGCCACGTTGAACAAGAACACACGAAAAACATGAATGCTTTTTACATGCCAAACAACAAAACATATGATGTTTGTCGAGCCTCCCTCTCTCTTCTCTCTCTCCTCCCTCCTCTATCTTCTCCCTCTCTTTTCTCTCCCGCTCTCTTCTCCCTCTATCTTCTCCCTCCACTCTCTTCTCCCTCTCTCTTTTCTCTCCCTCTCTCTTCTCCCTCTCTTTTTTCCCTCCTCTATCTTATCCCTCTCTCTTTCCTCCCCCATTTTCTCTTCTCTCTCATCCCCCTCTCTTTTCTCTCCCTCTCTCTTCTCCCTCTCTCTTTTATCTCCCTCTCTCTCTTCTCCCTCCTCTATCTTATCCCTCTCTCTTTCCTCCCCATTTTCTCTTCTCTCATCCCCCTCTCTTTTCTCTCCCTCTCTCTTCTCCCTCCTCTATCTTCTCCCTCTCTCTTTTCGCCCCCATTTTCTCTTCTCTCTCATCTCCCTCTCTCTTCTCCCTCCTCTATCTTCCCCCTCTCTCTTTTCTCCCCCATTTTCTCTTCTCTCTCATCTCCCTCTCTCTTATCCCTCCTCTCTCCTCCCTCTCTCTTCTATCTCCTCTGCTCATCTTGCTCAGTGACACGTTTTGTTATTCTTCATTTGAAAATGAAAATCAAAAATGATCAAACCGTTTGGTATCAAATATAGAGGCCATGTGTGTGTGTGATGTCTATCTGGACTCATACACAAATATTCTACATATTTTTTTATTTTATTTCACCTTTATTTAACCAGGTAGGCAAGTTGAGAACAAGTTCCCATTTACAACTGCGACCTGGTCAAGATAAAGCAAAGCTGTGCGACAAAAACAACAACACAGAGTTACACATAAACAAATGTACAGTCAATAACACAATAGAAAAGAAAAATAGAAAGATCTATGTACAGTGTGTGCAAATGTAGAAGAGTAGGGAGGTAAGCAATAAATAGGTCCTAGAGGCAAAAAATATTACAATTTAGCATTAATACTGGAGTGATAGATGTGCAGATGATGATGTGCAAGTAGAGATACTGGGGTGCTAAAGAGCAAGAGGTTAAGTAATATTATCGGGATGAGGTAGTTGGGTGTGCTATTTACAGATTGGCTGTGTACAGGTACAGTGATCGGTAAGCTGCTCGGACAGCTGATGCTTAAAGTTAGAGAGGGAGATATAAGTCTCCAGTTTCAGTGATTTTTGCAATTTGTTCCAGTCATTGGCAGCAGAGAACTGGAAGGAAAGGCGGCCAAAGGAAGTTTTGGTTTTGGGGATGACCAGTGAAATATACCTGCTGGAGCATGTGCTACAGGTGGGTGTTGCTATGGTGACCAGTGAGCTGAGATAAGGCGGAGCTTTTTGAGGTATTGAGGTAGTATGTACATGAATGTATAGTTAAAGTGACTATGCATATATGATAAATAGAGAGTAGCAGCAGTGTAAAAGAGGGGTTGGGGGGGCAACACAATGCAGATAGTCCGGATAGACATTTGATTACCTGTTCAGGAGTCTTATGGCTTGGTGGTAAAAAGTGTTGAGAAGCCTTTTTATCCTAGACTTGGCACTCCGGTATCGCTTGCCATACTGTAGTAGAGAGAACAGTCTATGACTGGGGCGGCTGGGGACTTTGACAAAGCCTGGTGTAGAGGTCCTGGATGGCAGGCAGCTTGGCCCTAGTGATGTACTGGGCCATACGCACTAACCTCTGTAGTGCCTTGCGATCGGAGGCTGAGCAATTGCTGTACCAGGCAGTGATGCAACCAATCAAAATGCTCTCGATGTTGCAGCTGTCGAATCTTTTGAGGATCTCAGGATCCATGCCAAATCTTTTTAGTTTTCTGAGGGTGAATACGCTTTGTCGTGTCCTCTTCACGACTGTCTTGGTGTGTTTGAACCATTCTAGTTTGTTGGTGATGAGGACACCTGTCAGGATTTGGCCAGGGTTGTTCCGGGTTTTGGTCACTAGATGCCCCCATTGTGCTTTTTGACCTTATGTTTTTTCCCTTGTTCCCCATTATTATTTGCACCTGTGCCTCGTTTTCCCCTGATTGTATTTAAACCCTTAGTTTCCCTCAGTTCTGTGCTCTGTGTTTGTATGTTAGCACCCAGCCCTAGTGTTCTGTGTATTCTTGTCGATTCCGGTGGATGCTCTTGTGGAATTCTGTTTTTGTTCTTGAGTATCTCTTGAGGCTTTTTTTGTGCTATTCCTACCACGTTTTGGATTTGCCATTTTTTTGTATTGAAGGACTTCTCCTTTTTTTTACTTTATTAAATACACCGTCTTAAGTACTGCTGTGTCTGCCTCATCTTCTGGGTTCTGCTGACTATTCGTGGCTCAGTTGGTTAAGTGACTGTTTCTCACTCCGGAGACCCAGGTTCGTAACCGGGTCCTGACAACACCAAGGAACTCTAAGCTCTCAACCTGCTCCACTACAGCCCAGTCGATGAGAATGGGGGCATGCTCGGTCCTCCTTTTCCTGTAATCCACTAACCAGATTGCATAGTGGAGAAGGTACAGTGGGATTCGAAATGATCGGTGATCTGTTTACTAACTTGGCTTTCGAAGATTTTAGAGGCAAGGCAGGGCAGGATGGATATCGGTCTATAACAGTTTGGGTCTAGAGTGTCTCCCCCTTTGAAGAGCGGGATGACCGCGGCAGCTTTCCAATCTTTAGGGATACGATACAAAAGAGAGGTTGAATAGGCTAGTAATAGAGGTTGCAACAATTGTGGTGGATAATTTTAGAAAGAGAGGCTCCAGATTGTCTAGCCTGGCTGATTTGTAGGGATCCAGATTTTGCTGCTCTTTCTGAACATCAGCTCTCTGGATTTGGGTGAAGGAAGTGTGTATGTGTGGGGGGAGGGGTTGAGCAAGTTGCTGCAGGGGGTGCTGAGATGTTGGCCGGGGTCGGAGGAGCCAGGTGGAAAGCATGGCCAGCCGTTGACAAATGCTTCTTGAGATGACCGATTATTGCAGATTTATTGGTGGTGACAGTGTTTCCTATCAACTGTGCAGTGGGCAACTGGTAGGAGGTCCTCTTATTCTCCATGGACTTTACGGAGTCCCAAAACATTTTGGAATTAGTGCTTCAGAAAACAAATTTCTGTTTGAAAAAGCTAGCCTTAGATTTCCTAACTGATTGGTTCCTGACTTCAACTGAAAATGTGCATGTCGCGGGGGCTATTCGATGCTATTTCAGAACCCCACAGGATGTTTTTGTGCTGGTCAAGGGCAGTCAAGTCAGTGGTGAACTAAGGGCTATATCTGTTTTTACTTCTACATTTTTGAATGGGGCATGCTTATTTAAGATGGAGAGGAAAGCACTTTTGAAGAGCAACCAGGCATCCGCAGGCAATGACGGTGTTAAACGTACTTTGGTGCAAAAAGTGCAAATCAATCCCAGAACAACAGCAAAGGACCTTGTGAAAATGTTGGAGGAAACAGGTACAAAAGTATCTGTATCCAAAGTAAAATGAGTCCTATATCAACAGAACCTGAAAGGCCACTCAGCAAGGAAGAAGCCAATGCTCCAAAACTGCCATTAAAAAAGCCAGACTACGGTTTGCAACTGCACATGGGAACAAAGATCGTACTTTTTGGAGAAATGTCCTCTGGTCTGATGAAACAAATATAGAACTTTTGTGGCTATAATGACAATTGTTATGTTTGCAGGACAGAGGGGGAGGCTTGCAAGCTGAAGAACACCATCCCAACCGTGAATCACGGTGGTGGCAGCATCATGTTGTGGGGGTGCTTTGCTGCACTTTACAAAATAGTTTGGCTCATGAGGTTGGAAAATTACGTGGATATATTGAAGCAAAATCTCAAGACATCAGTCAGGAAGTTAAAGCTTGGTCGCAAATGGGTCTTCCAAATGGACAATGACCCCAAGCATACTTTCAAAGTTGTGGCAAAATGGCTTAAGGACAACAAAGTCAAAGTATTGGAGTGGCCATCACAAAGCCCTGACCTCAATCCTATAGAACATTTGTGGGCAGAACAGAAAAAGTGTGTGCGAGCAAGGAGGCCTACAAACCTGACTCAGTTACTCCAGATCGATCAGGAGGAATGGGCTAAAATTCACCCAACTTTATTGTGGGAAGCTTGTGGAAGGCTACCCAAAACATTTGCCCGAAGTTAAACAATTTAAAGGCAATGCTACCAAACACTAATTGAGTATGTAAACTTCTGACCCACTGGGAATGTGATGAAAGAAATAAAAGCTGAAATAAATCATTCTCTCTACTATTATTCTGACATTTCACATTCCTAAAATAAAGTGGTGATCCTAACTGACCTAAGACATGGAATTTTTTACTTGGATTAAATGTCAGGAATTGTGAAAAACTGAGTTTAAATGTATTTGGCTAAGGTGTATGTAAACTTCCGACTTCAACTGTATGTATTTCTGATTTACTTGTTTTCATGGAAACAGTCAGAGGAGAGGTAAGTGTGGTACAAAAAAATGTGTTTATTAAAGGTTATAGTTTTTGTGTTTGAAGGTCAGAGAGGGACCGTACTCCACACTCTATATCGGCCACATAGAATTAGAAATTAGATGTAGAATGAGGTACTAAGAGAGCTCAGGGTCCATATAGGCCTTTATGACTGACACAGCTCACAATAACACAGCTGGCTAAACGTTTATATTAACACTCCATATCAAGGCCCCATCACATCATAGAGAACAGGCATAATTATCCTTGTTCCAAATGAACTGTCATCACCACCTTCATATAGACCAGAGAGAGAGAGAAATCTAATTTCCCTTCTCAAATCACATTCATAGTCTGGGACTGGCAGGTAGCGCAGGAGAGAGGGAAGGGGGAGAGAGAGAAAAAAGAGAGTGAGTGTGTGTGTGTGTCTTCTGCAGTAGGGACTGAGGGCCATCAGAGCCAAGGGGCAAGTTCTTAGCACATATAGCCAAATATTATGGTAATACAGACGTCCATCTATAGAGATGCAGCTAGCCAGCTCGAGCCACTATTAAAGACAGATAATTAATTATAGAGTACAGGGTTATCCTGCACGCATATTGTCTAGCACAGAGAAAGGAGGGACAAGAGAGAGAAAAGGAGAGAGAGAAGACACAATGGAGAGAAGGGGAGAGAGGAGAGAGAAGACACAATGGAGAGAAGGGGAGAGAGGAGAGAGAGAAGACACAATGGAGAGAAGGGGAGAGAGGAGAGGGAGAAGACACCACGGAGAGAAGGGGAGAGAGGAGAGAGGAGAGAGGAGAGAGGAGAGAGGAGAGAGAGAGAGATGGGAAAAGAGAAAGGAAGGGAGAAGTCTTGAAAGAATGTCATTTAGGCTGAGAATGTGCCACTGTGTGGAAATGATGTCCTTACAATATCCTTTCTCCCATTCTCTCTCTCCTCTCCCTCTCTCTCTCTGTATACAAAACGTAATGTATAGTGTAGACTGGCTTGTTTGGGCAGGAGTGGTTGGCTCTCTGGGTAAATGTGTGATATTGGCTAATGCACATGTCTCATATGCCCTTTGACCATTCCTCACAAACACATGTTTATGAATATTTTGTAGATATACTGTTGTCTGGGAATTCTGAGTTCACATACTTCTGCAAATCTCTCTTTTTCTCCAAATAATGACAACTGTGTGAGAAAGGAGCCTGTTCTTACGAGTGTGCCCGTGTGTTTGTTTAATATACGTATATACATACAGTGGGGAGAACAAGTATTGGATACACTGCTGATTTTGCAGGTTTTCCTACTTACAAAGCAGTTGGAGGTCTGTCATTTTTATCATAGGTACACTTCAACTGTGTGAGACGGAATCTAAAACAAAAATCCAGAAAATCACATTGTATGATTTTTAAGTAATTAATTTACATTTTATTGCATGACATAAGTATTTTATCACCTACCAACCAGTAAGTATTCCGGCTCTCACAGACCTGTTTGTTTTTCTTTAAGAAGCCCTCCTGTTCTCCACTCATTACCTGTATTAACTGTACTTGTCCACACACTCAATCAAACAGACTCCAACCTCTCCACAATGGCCAAGACCAGAGAGCTAGGTAAGGACATCAGGGATAAAATTAAAGACCTGCACAAGGCTGGTGTGGGCTATAGGACAATAGGCAAGCAGCTTGGTGAGAAGGCAACATCTGTTGGCGCAATTATTAGAAAATGGAAGAAGTTCAAGATGACGGTGAATCATCCTCGGTCTGGGGTTCCATGCTAGATCTCACCTCGTGGGGCATCAATGATCATGAGGAAGGTGAGGTATCAGCCCATTACTACACGGCAGGACATGGTCAATGACCTGAAGAGAGCTGGGACCACAGTTTCAAAGAAAACCATTAGTAACACACTACGCCGTCATGGATTAAAATTCTGCAGCGCATGCAAGGTCCCCCTGATCAAGCCAGCGCATGTCCTGGCCCGTCTGAAGTTTGCAATGACCATCTGCATGATCCAGAGTAGGAATGGGAGAAGGTCATGTGGTCTGATGATACAAAAATAGAGCTTTTTGGTCTAAACTCCACTCGCAGTGTTTGGAGGAAGAAAAAGGATGAGTACAATCCCAAGAACACCATCCCAACCGTGAAGCATGGAGGTGGAAGCATCATTCTTTGGGGATGCTTTTCTGCAAAGGGGACAGGACGACTGCACTGTATTGAGGGGAGGATGGATGGGGCCATGTATCGCGAGATCTTGGCCAACAACCTCCTTCCCTCAGTAAGAGCATTGAAGACGGGTCGTGGCTGGGTCTTCCAGAATGACAACAACCCGAAACACACAGCCAGGGCAACTAAGGAGTGGCTCCGTAAGAAGCATCTCAAGGTCCTGGAGTGGCCTACCCAGTCTCCAGACCTGAACCCAATAGAAAATCTTTGGAGGGAGCTGAAAGTCCGTATTGCCCAGCGACAGCCCCGAAACCTGAAGGATCTGGAGAAGGTCTGTATGGAGGAGTTGGCCAAAATCCCTGCTGCAGTGTGTGCAAACCTGTTCAAGAACTACAGGAAACGTATGATCTCTGTAATTGCAAACTAAGGTTTCTCTACCAAATATTAAGTTCTGCTTTTCTGATGTATCAAATACTTATGTCATGCAATAAAATGCAAATTAATTACTTAAAAATCATACAATGTGATTTTCTGTATTTTTGTTTTAGATTCCATCTCTGACAGTTGAAGTGAACCTATGATAAAAATGACAGACCTCTACATGCTTTGTATGTAGGAAAATCTGCAAAATCGGCAGTGTGCCAAATACTCCCCAATGTATGTCCTCTGTGGCAATAGCAGAGGGACGGAAATGAGACTGGGTCATGTTTTAATCATGAGTAGGAGGCCTGGCAGAGATGGAGAGAAACAGAGAGACAGGCACACACACACACACACACACATGCACGCATGCACACGCACACGCACACGCACACACACACACACACACACACAAACGCACTTGAACATGGTAAAGCTTAGGTTCTGTTTACATCGGCTAATGTCTTTTAGCAGTTGTTTACTTTACGCTGCCTCTGAAAAGGTCTAAAAACACACTTGCCTGTCTTACAGTATTGTATTATTACATTACCTCTCAGATTGACGTGAAGTGATGAATATATGTCCCGATGCATCCGACTATACTGATGAGAGGGAGGTGATTGCCACCCTTAAACGCTTCTGGTAAAATTGTCATTTTCACAAAACATAATGCTTGTATTGTAGAGGGGTGGAGTGAGTGAGACACAAACGAGAGAAGGTGGAATACCACCAATGAGATGCATTGGAGGTGGTTGAGAGTTAAGACAGGATGATGAAAGGAGGCGATAGGGATGTGGATAGACTGGTGGCAAGGAGAGGAGTCAAAACACACATGGTGTCAGTACACATCTGAGATCAGACAAACTGCATTTATTTTCTTCTATGTCTCTCTCTTCTTCTTCTCTCTCTCTCTCTCTCTCTTCTTCTCTCTCTCATTGTTCCATTTCAAATGAAGGGCCTTTATTGGCATGGGACACATATGTTAACATGCCAAAGCAAGCAAAATAGACAATACACAAAAGTGAAATAAACAATAAGAAAATATACATTGCACTCACAAATGTTCCAAAAGAATGAAGATATTTCAAATGTCAATAAATAAACATAAATATGAGTGGTAGTTAAAATGGTGTTTGCTCTTCACTGCTTGCCCTTTTCTTGTGGCAACAGGTCACACACATTGCTGCTGTGATGCACACTGGGGTATTTCACCCAATAGATATGGAGTTTATCAAAATTGGATTTGTTTTCAAATTCTTTGTGGATCTGTGTAATATGAGGGATATATGTGTCTTTAATATGGTCACACATTTGGCCGGAGGTTAGGAAGTGCGGCTCAGTTTCCAACTCATTTTGTGGGCAGTGAGCACATTGCCTGTCTTCTCTTGAGAGCCAGGTCTGCCTGCTGTGGCCTTTCTCAATAACAAGGCTATGCTCACTGAGTCTGTATATAGTCAAATCTTTCCTTAAGTTTGGGTCAGTCACAGCGGTCAGGAATTTAATGCCTCTTTCTGGATTTTGATAATTAGTGGGTATCGGCCGAATTCTGCTTTGCATGCATTATTTGGTGTTTTACGTTTGTATTCAGAGGATATTTTCGCAGAATTCTGCATGCTTCCATTTGGTGTTTGTCCCATTTTGTCAATTCCTGGTTGGTGAGTAGAGCCCAGACCTCACAACCGTAAAGGGAAATGGGTTCTATAACTGATTTAAGTATTTTTAGCCAGATCCTAATTGGGACATCCAATTTAATGTTCCTTTTGATGGCATAGAAGGTTCTTCTTGCCTTGTCTCTCAGATCGTTCACAGCTTTGTGGAAGTTACCTGTGGTGCTGATGTTTAGGCTGAGGTAGGTATAGTTTTTTGTGCTCTAGGGCAACGGTGTCTAGATGGAATTTGTATTTGTGGTCCTGGCAACTGGACCTCTTTTGGAACACCATTATTTTTGTCTTACTGATATTTACTGTCAGGACCCACGTCAGGCAGAATCTGTGCAGAAGATCTAGATGCTGCTGTAGGCCCTTCTTGGTTGTGGTAAGAAGCACCAGATAATCAGAAAACAGTAGAAATTTGACTTCAGATTCTAGAAGGGTGAGGCCGGGTCCTGCAGACTGTTCTAGTGCCCTCGCCAATTCCTTGATATATATGTTGAAAAGGGTGGGTTTCAATCTGCATCCCTGTCTCACCCCACAGCCCTGCGGATATATTTTTTGTTGTTGTTGCCAATTTTAACCGCGGTCTTGTTGTTTGTGTGGATTTAATTGTGTCGTATGATCTTTCCCCAACACCACTTTCCATCAGTTTGTATAGCAGACCCTCATGACAAAGCTTTTTTGAAATCAACAAAGCATGAGAAGACTTTGCCTTTGTTTTGGTTTGTTTGTTTGTCAATTAGGGTGTGCAGGGTCTGTCCTACGGTAATTTGGCAAAAAGCCCATTTGACATTTGCTCAGTACATTGTTTTCATTGAGGAAATGAACGAGTCTGCTGTTAATGATAATGCAGAGGATTTTCCCAAGGTTGCTGTTGACGCATATGATGATCTGTCCTTGGTTTCAAATATTGGGTAAGATGCCAGAGCTAAGGATGATGTTAAAGAGTTTAAGTATAGCCAATTGGAATGCATTTCAGCTCGACAGAGACTCTAAGAAATATTGTTTGGAACTAATATGAATGTGATCCTGGTTCAATGGTAATGAAATTGTCAACATCTCTTCCATTTACCCTCTTCTTTGTCTCAGAAACACACTCATAATACTCTACAACTGCTACAACTGTATATCTAACCCATCTTCCACAGCTATACAGATGGCTTGCCTGACACATATCTCCACACTTTTTATCATTTTTATAGAACTCAAATTCCACCCTAAGGCGCGCAGAGACCATCCAATTAAATAATAGTAAAGGGTCTGTTATCCCCCCACCTTTGACCCTTTTCCTCCTTGTTAGCCAAATAGCCAACTTCGCCTGAGCAAACGGAAAATTCAACAAAGCACATTTGGCCTTTTCCTTATTCGAATAACTGTATCCCATTATTAACATCCCAACAGCAAACTCCACCCCCAACCTCTCACACAGATATTCCAACATTAACCTGGCTCACAGAGAAAACACATGATTCATAGTTTCACTCATGGCACAGAAAGGACACCCCTGCCCTAATCCTGGTTCAACCCGTGCCAACCACCTGTTAGTGGCCAGGGCTCCATATAGAACCCTCCACTGGAGGTCGTCTGACCTCTTTGGTACTGTTAGTTTGTAGAGCCCCCTCCATCTGAAACCCACCATACTCTCCGCCCCACTTACCCCCTGCCACTGATGTGCCTTCACTCCTGTAAGGGAACACCCCCCTGAAATGTACAAAAATGAATGGGAAATCATTGGCACTGGACAAACCATGAACATGGTGTCCAATACCACTCAATTTGGCATTGTTTCATTCAAAGTTGATTGCAAATGCCATATGGCAATGCCAAGTGTAACACTTTAAAAATCCAACAGATGGCGAGTGCGCTCCACCGTGGTTTTTCATATTGGAAATGTAACTCAAGTCAACATCCAAAAGTTACATTTTTAAAAACTGAACATTTGTTCAAAAACATATCACCCCCTTAAAAAAGTGCTTTCTGGACCATTTTTCGAATTTCTTTCTATTTTTTTTGTAAATTACACATGTGTAAGAACTGTATGAATATACTTTTGTCCAATTGTATTATCCAATTTTTTGTTATACTTGTGTATAAGGCACATGTTTTGTCCATTTGCAATATGATTTCATAGGAAGTCAAAATTCGAAAATGTGAACTTTTTTTCAAAAACTTATCACCCCCTTAAAAAGTGCTTTCTGGGCCATTTTTCGAAATTCTTTCGATTTTTTTTGTCAAATAATCCTGTGTAAGAACTGTATGAATATACTTTTGTCAAATTCTATTATCATATTTAAAAAATATATATATATTTTTTTTTTACTTGTGCAGAAGGCAATATGATTTCATAGGATGTCAAAGTCAAAGTCAAAAGTCACTTTTTTTGGGCCAAATGCCTTAAGAAATGTCCAAAAGCAAAGTGAAAGATTTGAAAATACCAAATCAGGATGTCATGTCCATTTGCCATGCTCAAAAATCCTACAGAAATGCAAAATTGACTGGCCTGATGAACACAGGATGGCCGGGCAGTGATAGTGGTTCCTCTCCATCGCTCATTGTGTTGATTTCATCATGTCCATTTGGTGATGTTTTTTCACTGTTGAATCATATTACAAATGCACGTGCATTTGCAATATGTTTCAATGGGCATTTACCATCACGAATTTGTCATGCTCAAAAATCCTGCAGGAATGCGAAATTGACTGCCCTGATGAACTCGGGATGGCTGGGCAGTGATTCTGGTTCCTCTCCATCGCTCGTTGGGGTTGATTGCAGACTGTCACTTTGGTGATGGTACCTCACTGTTTAAAAATATTGCAAATGTACAAAAGTCACCTAGTAAGTCAGTGTCCATCAGTCAATTAGATGTCATTCTGACACCAAACTGATACCATCTGACACCAAACCCACTTTTTCCAACTCATTTAGAAGTCAACTATCACATATTTCAGAGGAGGCCCATAATTCACAGCGCCTTCAGTTTAAAACATAATAAAAACATAAAACACATAGTTACGTTCTAGCTACACATTATGTGTAGGCCTATGTGAGGTGACCCCGAATCCTGAGTTTCGGCTAGATAGGTCCTTCTGTGCCTGAGCAAGACCTTAATTGGTGCTGAAAATCCACCTTTTTGCCATGCCTTGCTAAGGGGTCCTTGAATGAGCTATCGGACAGAAACGTTGGGGTCCGTCTCTATGGGCCGCGCCGGTTTCAATGCACCTAGTTTTGCATCTCTGAGAATTTTCTAAATGTCGTAATTTTTGTAAAGGACAAAATGAATTGAAGTCATTGCAAATGTACGAGACTGTTTCTCGGTCTGAGAAACGTCTAGAGCCAAGTAACTCACCACACACTATCGACCTGAGGTCTAGAATAGGTTTCTAAAGTTTCAGAACTCTAGGTCTGACGGTTCTTTTTTAGCTCGAACAAAGGTAACTATTGCAGGCAATATCTGTCTCTACGCACCACACTGTGTCCTTCTGTCCTAGCTGTGTGTGTGTGTGTGAGATTTTTCCTTGGAAATTTTATGGGAGAAATGAATGGGTTACAGTTCATGGGGGTTATCTAATCACACATATGAAGTTTTGAAAAGATCTGACCTTTTTAACGTTCGGCGTTGTAATGACTGAATTTTCGGGTTTTTTTCTTAGCCAAACATGATGAACAAAACGGAGCGATTTCTCCTACACAAATAATCTTTTTGCAAACACTGAACATTTGCTATCTAACTAAGAGTCTCGACATTGAAAACATCCGAAGTTCTTCAAAGGTTAATTATTTTATTTGAATGCTTTTCTTGTTTTTGTGAAAATGTTGCCTGCTGAATGCTAGGCTTAATGCTAAGCTAGCTATCAATACTCTTACACAAATGCTTGTGTAGCTTTGGTTGAAAAGCATATTTTGAAAATCTGAGCTTACAGTGTTGTTAACAAAAGGCTAAGCTTGTGTTTCAAGACAGTGCCTCCTGGACCCCACCCAGGAATCTTTCCAGTAGCCTAAGAGATGTTTGTCCTGTTCGTTGTGCCAGGACTTCCGGGGTTTTCCATCCATCCTCCCCAAGCAGCCGCAGATCACCCAGCCTTTGTAGACCTGCTAACATCAGTCGCTTCTGCAGGGTGGCCGATTGAACCGATCTCCAAAAAGATGGCTGGATTTTTGAAGATAGGCTTCTCCCACACCAACATCCCAGGTTCCACACCCCCTTTGGAGGCCAAAAAAAAGTTAAATGCTAAATATTTACAGTCCAGTTATTCCCCAGAATTAAAGAAAAACTACACTGGGAGTAGTGTCTGGGAGAATTTAAACAAAACTACACTGGCACTACACTGTCTCAGCCTCCAGTATTTATGCTGCAGTAGTTTATGTGTCGGGGGCTGGGGTCAGTTTGTTATATCTGGAGTACTTCTCCTGTCCAATTCGGTGTCCAGTGTGAATCTAAGTGTGCGTTCTCTAATTCTCTCCTTCTCTCTCTCGGAGGACCTGAGCCCTAGGACCATGCCCCAGGACTACCTGACATGATGACTCCTTGCTGTCCCCAGTCCACCTGGCCGTGCTGCTGCTCCAGTTTCAACTGTTCTACCTTATTATTATTCGACCATGCTGGTCATTTATGAACATTTGAACATCTTGGCCATGTTCTGTTATAATCTCCACCCGGCACAGCCGGAAGAGGACTGGCCACCCCACATATGCTCTCTCTAATTCTCTTTCTTTCTCTCTCTCGGAGGACCTGAGCCCTAGGACCATGCCACCCAGGACTACCTGACATGATGACTCCTTGCTGTCCCCAGTCCACCTGGCCGTGCTGCTGCTCCAGTTTCAACTGTTCTGCCTTATTATTATTTGACCATGCTGGTCATTTATGAACATTTGAACATCTTGGCCATGTTCTGTTATCATCTCCACCCGGCACAGCCAGAAGAGGACTGGCCACCCCACATAGCCTGGTTCCTCTCCAGGTTTCTTCCTAGGTTTTGGCCTTTCCAGGGAGTTTTTCCGAACCACCGTGCTTCTACACCTGCATTGCTTGCTGTTTGGGGTTTTAGGCTGGGTTTCTGTACAGCACTTTGACATATCAGCTGATGTACGAAGGGCTATATAAATAAATTTGATTTGAGTCCATCAACCTCTGATGCTCGGCCGGGGGACATCCGACCTCTGCCAGTTCATGGGACAACAGGGTAATGTTAATTCCATCCCTCTGTGCCTGAGAGAGCTTAGGAAGTTCTGCAAACAAAACCTGAGCACACATACACTACAGTTAGAACGTTTGGGGTGACTTAGTCCTTGTTTTTGAAAGAAAAGCACATTTTTTGTCCATTAAAATAGCATCAAATTGATCAGAAATACAGTATAGACATTAATGTTGCAAATGACTAATGTAGCTGAAAATGTCAGATTTTTCATGGAATATCTTCATAGGCTTACAGAGGTCCATTATCAGCAGTTTTACCAGGCAAGTCAGTTAAGAACAAATTCTTATTTTCAATGACAGGAACAGTGGGTTAACTGCCTGTTCAAGGGGAGAACAACAGATTTGTACCTTGTCAGCTCAGGGGTTTGAACTTGCAACCTTCCGGTTACTAGTCCAATGTTCAAACCACTAGGCTACCCTGCCACTCCGTTGATGATCACTCCTGTCATCACTCCTGTGTTCCAATGGCACGCTGTGTTAGCTAATCCACGTTCATAATTTTAAAAGGCTAATTGATAATTAAAAAACTATTTTGCAATTATGTTAGCACAGCTGAAAATTGTTGTCCTGATTAAAGAAGCAATAAAACTGACCGCCTTTAGACTAGTTGAGTATCTTGAGCGTCAGCATTTGTTGAATCAATTACAAGCTCAAAATGGCCAGAAACAAAGACCTTTCTTCTGAAACTCGTCAGTCTATTCTTGTTCTGAGAAATTAAGGCTATTCTATGCGAGAAATTGCCAAGAAACTGAAGATCTCAAAGAACGTTGTGTACTACTCCCTTCACAGAACAGTACAAACTGTCTCTAACCAGAATAGAAAGAGGAGTGGGAGGCCCCGGTGCACAACTGAGCAAGAGGACAAGAACATTAGTGTCTAGTTTGACACCACACAAGTCCTCAACTGGCAGGTTCATTAAATAGTACCCACAAAACACCAGTCTCAACGTCAACAGTGAAGAGGCGACTCTGGGGTGCTGTGTAGATATTCCGTATAAAAATCTGCCGTTTCCTGCTACAATAGTCATTTACAACATTAACAATGTCTACAGTGTATTTCCGATCCATTTGATGCTATTTTAATGGACGAAAATGGGAGCATCCATCTCCTTGAGCAACCTAGCTCTTACCAGTGCTCCCTTTGCATTAACCTGGAAAAAACTGCCCAGGTCCCTACGTAATTCAGCTGAATTAGCTGTTGGCCTACATTTCCTTGCCTCACATGCTCTACCTCCACTTAACTGATACTACTCTCGACTTCACCCCAATTCTCTCCTAGCCTCTGAGGATGAGAGAGCTGTATACTGTTGACAGAACAGCCGGATTTGGACTTTTCCCACATCCCACCATTGACTCAGAGACTCATAATCCTCTCTTCGCTGCCCCCACCTTTTCCAAAAAGTCTGGAAAACTGAGCAAAAAGTTGCATCTTGTAAGACCTTTACATTAAACTTCCAATAAGATGCCTGCTGAGGAAACAGACAGCCGTTATGGTTATGTGGTGATCCAAAACACCCCTCAGGGAGAATGGTAGAGCCCAACAGCCTATTGCTCTGATTCCTGTAAAAGCAGTCTGGCTGCACTCACCTCAGCCCCAAAGACCTTCACCCGTGTCCACTGTCTTGTGTCGGGATGTCTAGTTCTCCAAACATCAACTAGGTCAAACTGATTAATGATGTCCCTTAATAACCCCACTGAGCCTTAATGAGGTTCCTCCCCATTTCTATCTTTCGTAAAATCCACTGTACAGTTCCAGTCCCCTTCTGACCACCAGTGTCTCCTCAGGCGCTGCCAAACAGACACCCCCTCTCTCTCCCTGTGTTAGATCCATTAAATTTATGAAGACAAAACGCCTGTTGTTAATTTCTGCTTAAACTACAAGTCTACCCCTACACACCTACTTGGAGGAGCACATTTTTACATCCAGACCCGGTGTAAAAGAGACTGCCACACCTGCACTAAAATATGTTTCATGGCTCAGCGCACTTGCCCCTTTCCACCAGAGCCACAAATCAACGTCATTCACCACATCACTGTGCCTCCTGCAGAAACAACACCTGTACTTTTGTTTTTGTTTCACATATTCACCCAACAGAGTCCTCCTTCCCGCATCTCTGGCACCATTTAAACGAGCCTACACGAAGAGTCTCCATAAGAAGTCTTCATTTATACTGAGTGAGTCTAGCTGAAGAGTCTCCATAAGAAGTCTCCATTTATATTGAGTGAGTCTACCTGAAGAGTCTCCATAAGAAATCTCCATTTATATTGAGTGAGCCTACCTGAAGAGTCTCCATAAGAAGTCTCCATTTATATTGAGCGAGCCTACCTGAAGAGTCTCCATTTATATTGAGTGAGTCTACACGAAGAGTCTCCATAAGAAGTCTCCATTTATATTGAGTGAGTCTACACGAAGTCTCCATAAGAAGTCTCCATTTATACTGAGTGAGTCTACCTGAAGAGTCTCCATAAGAAGGCTCCATTTATACTGAGTGAGTCTACCTGAAGAGTCTCCATAAGAAGTCTCCATTTATACTGAGTGAGCCTACCTGAAGAGTCTCCATAAGAAGGCTCCATTTATACTGAGTGAGTCTACCTGAAGAGTCTCCATAAGAAGTCTCCATTTATATTGAGCGAGCCTACCTGAAGAGTCTCCATTTATATTGAGTGAGTCTACACGAAGAATCTCCATAAGAAGTCTCCATTTATATTGAGTGAGTCTACCTGAAGAGTCTCCATAAGAAGTCTCCATTTATATTGAGTGAGTCTACCTGCAGAGTCTCCATAAGAAGTCTCCATTTATATTGAGTGAGTCTACCTGAAGAGTCTCCATAAGAAGTCTCCTTTTATATTGAGTGAGTCTACCTGCAGAGTCTCCATAAAAAGTCTCCATTTATATTGAGTGAGTCTACCCGAAGAGTCTCCATAAGAAGTCTCCATTTATATTGAGCGAGCCTACCTGAAGAGTCTCCATAAGAAGTCTCCATTTATATTGAGCGAGCCTACCCAAAGAGTCTCGATAAGAAGTCTCCATTTATATTGAGCGTGCCTACCCGAAGAGTCTCCATAAGAAGTCTCCATTTATATTGAGTGAGTCTACCTGCAGAGTCTCCATAAAAAGTCTCCATTTATATTGAGTGAGTCTACCCGAAGAGTCTCCATAAGAGGTCTCCATTTATATTGAGTGAGTCTACCTGCAGAGTCTCGATAAGAAGTCTCCATTTATATTGAGTGAGTCTACCCGAAGAGTCTCCATAAGAAGTCTCCATTTATATTGAGCGAGTCTACCCGAAGAGTCTCCATAAGAAGTCTCCATTTATATTGAGCTTGCCTACCCGAAGAGTCTCCATAAGAAGTCTCCATTTATATTGAGCGAGCCTACCCAAAGAGTCTCGATAAGAAGTCTCCATTTATATTGAGCGAGCCTACTGGAAGAGTCTCCATAAGAAGTCTCCATTTATACTGAGTGAGCCTACCTGAAGAGTCTCCATTATAAGTCTCCATTTATAATGAGTGAGCCTACCCGAAGTCTCCAAAAGAAGCCTCCATTTATATTGAGTGAGTCTACCTGCAGAGTCTCCATAAGAAGTCTCCATTTATATTGAGCGAGCCTACCCGAAGAGTCTCCATAAGAAGTCTCCATTTATATTGAGTGAGCCTACCCGAAGAGTCTCCATAAGAAGTCCCCATTTATATTGAGCGAGCCTACCCGAAGAGTCTCCATAAGAAGTCTCCATTTATATTGAGTGAGCCTACCCGAAGAGTCTCCATAAGAAGTCCCCATTTATATTGAGCGAGCCTACCCGAAGAGTCTCCATAAGAAGTCTCCATTTATATTGAGTGAGCCTACCCGAAGAGTCTCCATAAGAAGTCTCCATTTATATTGAGTGAGCCTACCCGAAGAGTCTCCATTAGAAGTCTCCATTTATATTGAGTGAGCCTACCTGAAGAGTCTCCATAAGAAGTCTCCATTTATAATGAGTGAGCCTACCGGAAGAGTCTCCATAAGAAGTCTCCATTTATATTGAGTGAGTCTACCCGAAGAGTCTCCATAAGAGGTCTCGATTTATATTGAGTGAGTCTACCCGAAGAGTCTCCATGAGAAGTCTCCATTTATATTGAGTGAGTCTACCCGAAGAGTCTCCATAAGAAGTCTCCATTTATATTGAGTGAGTCTACCCGAAGAGTCTCCATAAGAAGTCTCCATTTATACTGAGCGAGCCTACCCGAAGAGTCTCCATAAGAGGTCTCCATTTATATTGAGTGAGCCTACTGGAAGAGTCTCCATAAGAAGTCTCCATTTATACTGAGTGAGCCTACCTGAAGAGTCTCCATTATAAGTCTCCATTTATAATGAGTGAGCCTACCCGAAGAGTCTCCATAAGAAGTCTCCATTTATATTGAGTGAGTCTACCCGAAGAGTCTCCATAAGAGGTCTCGATTTATATTGAGTGAGCCTACCCGAAGAGTCTCCATAAGAAGTCTCCATTTATATTGAGTGAGCCTACCTGAAGAGTCTCCATAAGAAGTCTCCATTTATAATGATTGAGCCTACCGGAAGAGTCTCCATAAGAAGTCTCCATTTATATTGAGTGAGTCTACCCGAAGAGTCTCCATAAGAAGTCTCCATTTATATTGAGCGAGCCTACCCGAAGAGTCTCCATAAGAGTTCTCCATTTATATTGAGTGAGCCTACCGGAAGAGTCTCCATAAGAAGTCTCCATTTATACTGAGTGTGTTATGTACTTGAGTGAAGACCCAAAAGCGGTTTTAACAGAAAACAGAGTTCTTTAATGAAAAAACAGGAATGGCATAAATCCTCTTCCAACGTAGTCAATAGAACAAAAAGAACGTTAGTATAATGCAGGATGCACCTGCCAGGCAGACTCCGACAGGATAGGACAAGGTGGAAGCAAACGCGACGACAGCTTGCTTCTGGCATCAAAAACACAAACAAGAATTAGACACTGAAAGTAGCAGGAACAGAGAGAGAAATAGAGACCTAATCAGAGGGGGAAGAGAGAACAGGTGTGAAAGAATGAATGAGCTAGTTAGGGGAGATGTAGAACAGCTGAAGAATGAGAGACAGAGAAGGTAACCTAAAAAGACCAGCAGAGAGAGACAGAGTGAAGAGAAAGGACAGGAACAGACATAACAAGACATGACAGTACCCCCCCCCCCCCACTCACCGAGCGCCTCCTGGCGCACTCGAGGAGGAAACCTGGCGGCAACGGAGGAAATCATCGATCAGCGAACGGTCCAGCACGTCCCGAGAGGGAACCCAACTCCTCTCCTCAGGACCGTACCCCTCCCAATCCACTAGGTACTGATGACCACGGCCCCGAGGGCGCATGTCCAAAATCTTACGAACCCTGTAGATGGGTGCGCCTCGACAAGGATGGGGGGAGGGACGAGCGGGGGCGCGAAGAACGGGCTTAACACAGGAGACATGGAAGACCGGGTGAACGCGACGAAGATAGCGCGGGAGAAGAAGTCGCACTGCGACAGGATTAATGACCTGAGAAATACGGAACGGACCAATGAACCGCGGGGCCAACTTGCGAGAAGCTGTCTTAAGGGGAAGGTTCTGAGTGGAGAGCCATACTCTCTGACCGCAACAATATCTAGGACTCTTGGTCCTACGCTTATTAGCGGCCCTCACAGTCTGCGCCCTATTACGGCAAAGTGCCGACCTGACCCCCTTCCAGGTGCGCTCGCAACGCTGGACAAAAGCCTGAGCGGAGGGGACGCAGGACTCGGCGAGCTGAGATGAGAACAGCGGAGGCTGGTACCCGAGGCTACACTGAAAAGGGGATAGACCGGTAGCAGACGAGGGAAGCGAGTTGTGGGCGTACTCTGCCCAGGGAGCTGTTCTGACCAAGACGCAGGGTTACGAAAAGAAAGACTGCGTAAAATGCGACCAACAGTCTGATTGGCCCGTTCGGCTTGACCGTTAGACTGGGGATGAAAGCCGGACGAGAGACTGACGGAAGCCCCAATCAAACGGCAAAACTCCCTCCAAAATTGAGACGTGAACTGCGGGCCTCTGTCGGAAACGACGTCAGACGGAAGGCCATGAATTCGGAAAACATTCTCGATAATGATCTGAGCCGTCTCCTTAGCAGAAGGGAGCTTATCGAGAGGAATGAAATGAGCCGCCTTAGAGAATCTATCGACAACCGTAAGAATAACTGTCTTCCCCGCTGATGAAGGCAGTCCGGTGATAAAATCTAAAGCGATGTGAGACCACGGTCGAGAGGGAATGGGAAGCGGTCTGAGACGGCCGGCAGGAGGAGAGTTCCCAGATTTAGTCTGCGCGCAGACCGAACAAGCGGCGACAAATCGACGCGCGTCACGTTCCCGAGTGGGCCACCAGAAACGCTGGCGAATGGAAGCGAGCGTACCCCGAACGCCGGGGTGGCCGGCTAACTTGGCAGAGTGGGCCCACTGAAGAACGGCCGGACGAGTAGGAACGGGAACGAACAGAAGGTTCCTAGGACAAGCTCGCGGCGACGGAGTGTGAGCGAGTGCTTGCTTTACCTGCCTCTCAATTCCCCAGACAGTCAACCCGACAACACGCCCGTCAGGGAGAATCCCCTCGGGGTCGGTGGAGACCTCAGAAGAACTGAAGAGACGAGATAAAGCATCAGGCTTGGTGTTTTTGAGCCCGGACGATAAGAAATAACAAACTCGAAATGAGCGAAAAACAGAGCCCAACGAGCCTGACGCGCATTAAGTCGTTTGGCTGAACGGATGTACTCAAGGTTCCTATGGTCAGTCCAAACGACAAAAGGAACGGTCGCCCCCTCCAACCACTGTCGCCATTCGCCTAGGGCTAAGCGGATGGCGAGCAGTTCGCGATTACCAACATCATAGTTACGTTCTGACGGCGATAAGCGATGAGAGAAAAACGCGCAAGGATGGACCTTGCCGTCAGAGAGAGAGCGCTGAGAAAGAATGGCTCCCACGCCCACCTCTGACGCGTCAACCTCAACAACAAACTGTCTAGAGATGTCAGGTGTAACAAGAATAGGAGCGGATGTAAAACGATTCTTAAGAAGATCAAAAGCTCCCTGGGCGGAAACGGACCACTTAAAGCACGTCTTAACAGAAGTAAGGGCTGTGAGGGGAGCTGCCACCTGACCGAAATTACGGATGAAACGACGATAGAAATTAGCGAAGCCCAGAAAGCGCTGCAGCTCGACGCGTGACTTAGGAACGGGCCAATCAATGACAGCCTGGACCTTAGCGGGATCCATCTTAATGCCCTCAGCGGAAATAACGGAACCGAGAAAAGGGACAGAGGCGGCATGAAAAATGCACTTCTCAGCCTTCACATAAAGACAGTTCTCCAAAAGGCGCTGGAGGACGCGTCGCACGTGCTGAACATGAATCGAGAGAGACGGTGAAAAAATCAGGATATCGTCCATGTAAACGAAAACAAAAATGTTCAGCATGTCTCTCAGGACGTCGTTAACTAGTGCCTGAAAGACAGCTGGAGCGTTAACGAGGCCGAAAGGAAGAACCCGGTATTCAAAGTGCCCTAACGGAGTGTTAAACGCCGTCTTCCACTCGTCCCCCTCCCTGATGCGCACGAGATGGTAGGCGTTACGAAGGTCCAATTTGGTGAAAAACCTGGCTCCCTGCAGGATCTCGAAGGCTGAAGACATAAGAGGAAGCGGATAACGATTCTTAACTGTTATGTCATTCAGCCCTCGATAATCCACGCATGGGCGCAGGGACCCGTCCTTCTTCTGAACAAAAAAAAACCCCGCTCCGGCGGGAGAGGAGGAGGAGACTATGGTACCGGCGTAGAGCGAAACCGACAAATAATCCTCGAGAGCCTTACGTTCGGGAGCCGACAGAGAGTATAATCTACCCCGGGGGAGTAGTTCCCGGAAGGAGATCAATACTACAGTCATACGACCGGTGTGGAGGGAGAGAAGTGGCCTTGGAACGACTGAACACCGTGCGCAGATCGTGATACTCCTCCGGCACCCCTGTCAAATCGCCAGGCTCCTCCTGTGAAGAAGAGACAGAGGAAACAGGAGGGATAGCAGACATTAAACAGGTCACATGACAAGAAACATTCCAGGATAGGATAGTATTACTAGACCAATTAATAGAAGGGTTATGGCGCACTAGCCAGGGATGACCCAAAACAACAGGTGTAAAAGGTGAACGAAAAATTAAAAAAGAAATGGTTTCGCTATGATTACCAGAGACAGTGAGGGTTAAAGGCAGCGTCTCACGCTGAATCTTGGGGAGAGAACTACCATCTAAAGCGAACAAGGCCGTGGGCTCCCCTAACTGTCTGAGAGGAATGTCATGTTCCCGAGCCCAGGTCTCGTCCATAAAACAGCCCTCCGCCCCAGAGTCTATCAAGGCACTGCAGGAAGCAGATGACCCGGGCCAGCGGAGATGGACCGGAAAAGTAGTGCGTGATCCAGAAGGAGAGGCCTGAGTAGTTGCGCTCACCAGTAGCCCTCCTCTTACTGATGAGCTCTGGCTTTTACTGGACATGAGGTGACAAAATGACCAGCGGAGCCGCAGTAGAGACAGAGGCGATTGGTGATTCTCCGTTCCTTCTCCTTGGCCGAGATGCGGATACCCCCCAGCTGCATAGGCTCAGCATCCGAGCCGGCGGAGGAGGGTGGCAGTGATGCGGCAGGTGGCAGTGATGTGGAGAGGGGAGCAACGGAGAACGCGAGCTCCGTTCCACGAGCTCGGCGACGAAGATCAAACCGTCGCTCTATGCGAATAGCGAGAGCTATTAAGGAGTCCAGACTGGAAGGAACCTCCCGGGAGAGGATCTCGTCCTTAACCTCGACGAGGAGACCCTCCAGAAAACGAGCGAGCAAAGCCGGCTCGTTCCAGTCACTTGAGGCAGCGAGAGTGCGAAACTCAATAGAATAATCCGTTATGGATCGATTCCCCTGACATAGGGAAGACAGAGCCCTGGAAGCCTCCTCCCCAAAAACAGAACGGTCAAAAACCCGTATCATCTCCTCCTTAAAGTCTTGATACTGGTTAATACACTCAGCCCTCGCCTCCCAGACTGCCGTGCCCCACTCACGCGCCCGTCCGGTAAGGAGAGAAATGACGTAGGCGATGCGGGCTGCGCTCCTGGAGTAAGTGTTGGGCTGGAGAGAGAACACCACATCACACTGAGTGAGGAATGAGCGGCACTCAGTGGGCTCCCCAGAGTAACACGGCGGGTTGTTGATCCTGGGCTCCGGAGACTCGGAAACCCTGGAAGTGGGCGGTGGATCGAGGTGGAGTTGGTGAACCTGTCTTGTGAGGTCGGAGACTTGGACGGCCAGGGTCTCAACGGCATGTCGAGCAGCAGACAATTCCTCCTCGTGTCTGCCTAGCATCGCTCCCTGGATCTCGACGGCGGAGTGAAAAGGGTCCGGAGCCGCTGGGTCCATTCTTGGTCTGATTCTTCTGTTATGTACTTGAGTGAAGACCCAAAAGCGGTTTTAACAGTAAACAGAGTTCTTTAATGAAAAAACAGGAATGGCATAAATCCTCTTCCAACGTAGTCAATAGAACAAAAAGAACGTTAGTATAATGCAGGATGCACCTGCCAGGCAGACTCCGACAGGATAGGACAAGGTGGAAGCAAACGCGACGACAGCTTGCTTCTGGCATCAAAAACACAAACAAGAATCAGACACTGAAAGTAGCAGGAACAGAGAGAGAAATAGAGACCTAATCAGAGGGGGAAGAGAGAACAGGTGTGAAAGAGTGAATGAGCTAGTTAGGGGAGATGTAGAACAGCTGAAGAATGAGAGACAGAGAAGGTAACCTAAAAAGACCAGCAGAGAGAGACAGAGTGAAGAGAAAGGACAGGAACAGACATAACAAGACATGACAGAGTGAGTCTACCTGAAGAGTCTCCATAAGAAGTCTCCATTTATATTGAGAGAGTCTACCCAAAGAGTCTCCCTAAGAAGTGGGAGAAAAGCCAGCAAAGAAAGAGACCAATAGCAAAGCTCAAAAAGCCCCACTGCCAGAAAAAAAGTATTAATCTAAACAGTGTCGCACTGTTGTGACCCTCTTCCTCAACATAAACTGTTTCCTGGGTGAGAGGATACCATGCCCCTCATTTTTCAAAGGGTGTTGTACTGATCTTACAAACTTTCAAGGTTCAGAAAACAAAAGCTTCAAGATTAATTAACCTTTTTCCTTTTAATCTCATTCAGGAACCTTGTCAGTTTCCTCAACGTGTACTTTGGCCCCTCTGCCTGACTGGCTGTCAGCTCTGGACCCATTGCGGAGGAGTCTGAAAAGAGAGCCTCGTCATCGTCCTCACCTTCTTCTCCCCCCCCAAGCACCAGGCAAAGGTTTCTTAGTGCCTTTGACCACACCAGCCTCTCTCCTCCCCCTTTTTCCGCTTGACACCCTCCTCCACCAGAGAGAGAGAGAGAGAGAGACCTAAAAGGAAGCGATTCCCAAACCTTCCACAACAAAGCCATCACCTACAGAGAGATGAATGTGGAGAAGAGTCCCCTAAGCAAGCTGGTCCTGTGGCTCTGTTCACAAACACACCCTACAGAGCCCCAGGACAGCAGCACAATTAGACCCAACCAAATCATGAGAAAACAAAAAGATAATTACTTTACACATTGGAAAGAATTAACAAAAAAACAGAGCAAACTAGAATGCTTTTGGCCCTAAACAGAGAGTACACAGCTGGAAACTGAGCTGCACTTCCTAACCTCCTGCCCAATGTATGACCATATTAGTGAGACATATTTCCCTCAGATTACACTGATCCACAAAGAATTCGAAAACATATCCAATTTTGAAAAACTCCCATATCTACTGGGTGAAATTCCACTGTGTGCCATCAGAGCAGCAAGATTTGTGAGCTGTTGCCACGAGAAAATGGCAACCAGTGAAGAACACGCACCATTGTAAATACAACCCATATCTATGCTTATTTATTTTATGTATATATATAATATATATATAATATTTGTAATGTCTTTATTGTTTTGAAACTTCTGTATGTGTGATGTCTACTGTTAATTTCACTTTATATATTATCTACCTTACTTGCTTTGGCAATGTTAACACATGTTTCCCATGCCAATAAAGCCCTTGAATTGAATTGAATTGAATTGAATTGAGAGAGAGAGAGAGAGAGAGAGAGAGAGAGAGAGAGAGAGAGAGAGAGAGAGAGAGAGTCGTTGCCTCTCCTTGTTCGGGCGGTGCTCGGCGTTCGACGTCACCGGTCTTCTAGCCATCATTGATCCTTTTTTCATTTTCCATTGGTTTTGTCTTGTCTTCCCACACACCTGTTTTCAATCCCATTCATTACCAGTTGTGTATTTAACACTCTGTTTCCCCTCATGTCTTTGTCAGAGATTGTTTTATTGTCTATATAGTGTGATTGTTGCATAGGTGCTCGTCGGGTCCTCGTACCCATGTTTGGTTTGTTTGTACATTTAGTGTTATGGAGCATACTCTGTGAACTTTATTAAAAGACTCCATTTTACACTCAGTTTGACTCTCCTGCGCCTGACTTCCCTGCCACCTATTACACCTATGCATGACAGAGATTATAGTCCTGCGAGGAATGGGATGGATAGATATGAAAAAGGCAATGTACTATACAGTGTCATTACACACAGAGGAGGAATCTCTTCCAGATCTATAAGAGGACTTCATCACATTTTTTTATGGGCTGTCCAGGAACCTAATGAATGTAACGTAGAGCTTTATTATAGGCATGGGACCTCATCAGAATAGAGCTGCTGCTGATTCCCCTTCCAGCACCGATCATCTGGT
>NC_088239.1:11990306-12007806 GCF_036934945.1 Oncorhynchus masou masou | reverse complement strand
ACCAATCTCTAGTCTAGTATCAGAATATAGCCCTACCAATCTCTAGTCTAGTATCAGCGTACAGCCCTACCAATCTCTAGTCTAGTATCAGAATACAGCCCTACCAATCTCTAGTCTAGTATCAGAATACAGCCCTACTAATCTCTAGTCTAGTATCAGAATACAGCCCTACCAATCTCTAGTCTAGTATCAGAATACAGCCCTACCAATCTCTAGTCTAGTATCAGAATACAGCCCAACCAATCTCTAGTCTACAGCCCTACCAATCTCTAGTCTAGTATCAGAATACAGCCATACTAATCTCTAGTCTAGTATCAGAATACAGCCCTACCAATCTCTAGTCTAGTATCAGAATACAGCCCTACCAATCTCTAGTCTAGAATCAGAATACAGCCCTACCAATCTCTAGTCTAGTATCAGAATACAGCCCTACCAATCTCTAATCTAGTATCAGAATACAGCCCTACCAATCTCTAGTCTAGTATCAGAATACAGCCCAACCAATCTCCAGTCTACAGCCCTACCAATCTCTAGTCTAGTATCAGAATACAGCCCTACCAATATCTAGTCTCGTATCAGAATACAGCCCTACCAATCTCTGGTCTAGTATCAGGATACAGCCCAACCAATCGCTAGTCTAGTATCAGAATACTGCCCTACCAATCTCTAGTCTAGTATCAGAATACAGCCCTACCAATCTCTAGTCTAGTATCAGAATACAGCCCTACCAATCTCTAGTCTAGTATCAGAATACAGCCCTACCAATCTCTAGTCTAGTATCAGAATACAGCCCTACCAATCTCTAGTCTAGTATCAGAATACAGCCCAACCAATCTCTAGTCTACAGCCCTACAAATCTCTAGTCTACAGCCCTACCAATCTCTAGTCTAGTATCAGAATAAAGCCCTACTAATCTCTAGTCTAGTATCAGAATACAGCCCAACCAATCTCTAGTCTAGTATCAGAATACAGCCCTACCAATCTCTAGTCTACAGCCCTACCAATCTCTAGTCTAGTATCAGAATACAGCCCTACCAATCTCTAGTATAGTATCAGAATACAGCCCTACCAATCTCTAGTCTAGTATCAGAATACAGCCCTACCAATCTCTAGTCTAGTATCAGAATACAGCCCTACCAATCTCTAGTCTAGTATCAGAATACAGCCCTACCAATCTCTAGTCTAGAATCAGAATACAACCCTACCAATCTCTAGTCTAGTATCAGAATAAAGCCATACCAATCTCTAGTCTAGTATCAGAATACAGCCCTACCAATCTCTAGTCTACAGCCCTACCAATCTCTAGTCTAGTATCAGAATAAAGCCCTACTAATCTCTAGTCTAGTATCAGAATACAGCCCTACCAATCTCTAGTCTAGTTTCAGAATACAGCCCTACCAATCTCTAGTCTAATATCAGAATACAGCCCTACCAATCTCAAGTCTACAGCCCTACCAATCTCTAGTCTAGTAACAGAATACAGCCCTACCAATCTCTAGTCTAGTATCAGAATAACGCCCTACCAATCTCTAGTCTAGTATCAGAATACAGCCCTACCAATCTCTAGTCTAGTTTCAGAATACAGCCCTACCAATCTCTAGTCTAGTATCAGAATACAGCCCTACCAATCTCTAGTCTAGTATCAGAATACAGCCCTACCAATCTCTAGTCTAGTATCAGAATACAGCCCTACCAATCTCTAGTCTACAGCCCTACCAATCTCTAGTCTAGTATCAGAATACAGCCCTACCAATCTCTAGTCTAGAATCAGAATACAGCCCAACCAATCTCTAGTCTACAGCCCTACCAATCTCTAGTCTACAGCCCTACCAATCTCTAGTCTAGTATCAGAATACAGCCCTACCAATCTCTAGTCTAGTATCAGAATAAAGCCCTACCAGTCTCTAGTCTAGAATCAGAATACAGCCCTACCAATCTCTAGTCTAGAATCAGAATACAGCCCTACTAATCTCTAGTCTAGAATCAGAATACAGCCCTACCAATCTCTAGTCTAGAATCAGAATACAGCCCTACTAATATCTAGTCTAGTATCAGAATACAGCCCAACCAATCTCTAGTCTAGAATCAGAATACAGCCCTACCAATCTCTAGTCTAGTATCAGAATAAAGCCCTACCAATCTCTAGTCTACAGCCCTACCAATCTCTAGTCTAGTATCAGAATACAGCCCTACCAATCTCTAGTCTACAGCCCTACCAATCTCTAGTCTAGTATCAGAATAAAGCCCTACCAATCTCTAGTCTAGAATCAGAATACAGCCCTACTAATCTCTATTCTAGTATCAGAATAAAGCCCTACCAATCTCTAGTCTAGAATCAGAATACAGCCCTACCAATCTCTAGTCTAGTATCAGAATACAGCCCAACCAATCTCTAGTCTAGAATCAGAATACAGCCCTACAAATCTCTAGTCTAGTATCAGAATACAGCCCTACCAATCTCTAGTCTAGTATCAGAATACAGCCCAACCAATCTCTAGTCTACAGCCCTACAAATCTCTAGTCTACAGCCCTACCAATCTCTAGTCTAGTATCAGAATAAAGCCCTACTAATCTCTAGTCTAGTATCAGAATACAGCCCTACCAATCTCTAGTCTACAGCCCAACCAATCTCTAGTCTAGTATCAGAATACAGCCCTACCAATCTCTAGTATAGTATCAGAATACAGCCCTACCAATCTCTAGTCTAGTATCAGAATACAGCCCTACCAATCTCTAGTCTAGTATCAGAATACAGCCCTACCAATCTCTAGTCTAGTATCAGAATACAGCCCTACCAATCTCTAGTCTAGAATCAGAATACAACCCTACCAATCTCTAGTCTAGTATCAGAATAAAGCCATACCAATCTCTAGTCTAGTATCAGAATACAGCCCTACCAATCTCTAGTCTACAGCCCTACCAATCTCTAGTCTAGCATCAGAATACAGCCCTACCAATCTCTTGTCTAGTATCAGAATAAAGCCCTACTAATCTCTAGTCTAGTATCAGAATACAGCCCTACCAATCTCTAGTCTAGTTTCAGAATACAGCCCTACCAATCTCTAGTCTAATATCAGAATACAGCCCTACCAATCTCAAGTCTACAGCCCTACCAATCTCTAGTCTAGTAACAGAATACAGCCCTACCAATCTCTAGTCTAGTATCAGAATAACGCCCTACCAATCTCTAGTCTAGTATCAGAATACAGCCCTACCAATCTCTAGTCTAGTTTCAGAATACAGCCCTACCAATCTCTAGTCTACAGCCCTACCAATCTCTAGTCTACAGCCCTACCAATCTCTAGTCTAGTATCATAATACAGCCCTACCAATCTCTAGTCTAGTTTCAGAATACAGCCCAACCAATCTCTAGTCTAGTTTCAGAATACAGCCCTACCAATCTCTAGTCTAGTATCAGAATACAGCCCTACCAATCTCTAGTCTAGTATCAGAATACAGCCCTACCAATCTCTAGTTTAGTATCAGAATACACCCCTACCAATCTCTAGTCTAGTATCAGAATACAGCCCTACCAATCTCTAGTCTACAGCCCTACCAATCTCTAGTCTAGTATCAGAATACAGCCCTACCAATCTCTAGTCTAGAATCAGAATACAGCCCAACCAATCTCTAGTCTAGAATCAGAATACAGCCCAACCAATCTCTAGTCTACAGCCCTACCAATCTCTAGTCTACAGCCCTACCAATCTCTAGTCTACAGCCCTACCAATCTCTAGTCTAGTATCAGAATACAGCCCTACCAATCTCTAGTCTAGTATCAGAATAAAGCCCTACCAGTCTCTAGTCTAGAATCAGAATACAGCCCTGCCAATCTCTAGTCTAGAATCAGAATACAGCCCTACTAATCTCTAGTCTAGAATCAGAATACAGCCCTACCAATCTCTAGTCTAGAATCAGAATACAGCCCTACTAATCTCTAGTCTAGTATCAGAATACAGCCCTACCAATCTCTAGTTTAGTATCAGAATACACCCCTACCAATCTCTAGTCTAGTATCAGAATACAGCCCTACCAATCTCTAGTCTACAGCCCTACCAATCTCTAGTCTAGTATCAGAATACAGCCCTACCAATCTCTAGTCTAGAATCAGAATACAGCCCAACCAATCTCTAGTCTAGAATCAGAATACAGCCCAACCAATCTCTAGTCTACAGCCCTACCAATCTCTAGTCTACAGCCCTACCAATCTCTAGTCTACAGCCCTACCAATCTCTAGTCTAGTATCAGAATACAGCCCTACCAATCTCTAGTCTAGTATCAGAATAAAGCCCTACCAGTCTCTAGTCTAGAATCAGAATACAGCCCTGCCAATCTCTAGTCTAGAATCAGAATACAGCCCTACTAATCTCTAGTCTAGAATCAGAATACAGCCCTACCAATCTCTAGTCTAGAATCAGAATACAGCCCTACTAATCTCTAGTCTAGTATCAGAATACAGCCCAACCAATCTCTAGTCTAGAATCAGAATACAGCCCTACCAATCTCTAGTCTAGTATCAGAATAAAGCCCTACCAATCTCTAGTCTACAGCCCTACCAATCTCTAGTCTAGTATCAGAATACAGCCCTACCAATCTCTAGTCTACAGCCCTACCAATCTCTAGTCTAGTATCAGAATAAAGCCCTACCAATCTCTAGTCTAGAATCAGAATACAGCCCTACCAATCTCTAGTCTAGTATCAGAATACAGCCCAACCAATCTCTAGTCTAGAATCAGAATACAGCCCTACCAATCTCTAGTCTAGTATCAGAATACAGCCCTACCAATCTCTAGTCTAGTATCAGAATACAGCCCTACCAATCTCTAGTCTAGTATCAGAATACAGCCCAACCAATCTCTATTCTAATATCAGTCTAAATTTCTCAGTTCTGCCTCCAGGAAAAGATTAATCCCAATAAAGTTCAACCTGAACCAGTCAAGCACACAGATAGGCTCTTTCCCTACACAGCGAGATAGAGGGCGCTGTTAGCCACACTCTGCCTCTCCTCTCAGTTCTCTTCGTTGGGCCGGAATGAGATTCTATTGGCCCGCATTTACCCTCCTCAATAACCGGCCATTTCACCACAATCACACTCTAATTAAAAAGAACAACCTAATTAACCAGAGGGAATGTATTTTATAATTCTGTAATATTTCCATGATGATCCTGGGCTTGTAAACCATTAGCGATAAAAGGGAAAAGCAGACATTAATGTCAGTGGGTAATTAAAAAGAGAAAGATAAACAGAAATGGGGAAGTGAGGGACTTTATAGTTTGAAGTAGATATTGTTACCATGTCAAATATGGAATTTGAGCCATGAACCCTTTGAAGAATATTGGAAGGAAATGAGTTCAGAAAATCGTATATGGCCCAGTAACCTTATAGAAAGACAAACATCTCAAACATACTGTTATTTATTTTCAACAGTATATCTGAGAGTTTAAAGTTTAACACAAAAATGTTGACAATAAATATGTTGTAAATGCTAGTTTAGCCTTTCTGTGTCTATTAACTAATCACAGCCGTTCAATATGTTATCAGTGTGTCTCTGCCGTTCCCCACAGTATGAAAAATCTCCGGTGAGCTACAGTCAGTTGGAATCAGTGAGCCATCACCCTGCTGACATAAACCATCAGGACAAGGTACTGTAGTAAGACTAAGCAGAAGTCCTAGCAAACTCAAGGCTCTGTCTCTACTCAAAGTCGGCAAACCCAGTTGACAAGTTTAGCCCCAAGTCTTTTCCCACCACCCCACAACATTTGCATAACTTCATGCATATTGTATGTCCTAGCAGTACATATTATAGTGCTGGTCACATTTAATTTGAGTACTTTGTAAAATGTAACATTTGTTTTAATAAATAATTCTGTTACTACAGAAACCAAGCGTGTTTTAGGCAAATGCAACATCCCTGAATTAGCAGGAAATATTCTGGAGTGTTCAGGTCCTGATGTCCTTTATTAAAAATGCATTTTAACATGCCTATGTTGCCACTATTGAAATTACTATTTCATAAAGCTACCTAATTAAATTAATCCTTACACGGGAGCAGTGTTAATTTCACAAATTCTGACACTCTCTCACACACACATGCCCACACACACAATGACACAGCGCTACAAGTGTCATGTCCCTCTCTCCTGCTAATACAACAGGCTAATACAGCTGACTCATTCAGCTGACTAATACAACTGACTAATACATCTGACTAATCCAGCAGACTAATACAGCAGACTAATACATCAGACTAATCCAGCAGACTAATACAGCAGACTAATCCAGCAGACTAATCCAGCAGACTAATCCAGCAGACTAACCCAGCAGACTAATACAACTGACTAATACAACAGACTAATACAGCTGACTAATACAACTGACTAATACAGATGACTAATCCAGCAGACTAATACAGCTGACTAATACAACTGACTAATATAACAGGCTAATACAACAGGCTAATCCAGCAGACTAATACAGCAGACTAATATAGCTGACTAATACAGCTGACTAATCCAGCAGACTAATCCAATTGACTAATCCAGTTGACTAATCCATCAGACTAATTCCACAGGCTAATACAACTGACTAATAAAGAAGGCTAATACAACAGGCTAATACAACAGGCTAATAAAATAGGCTAATACAACTGACTAATAAAGCTGACTGATACAACAGGCTAATACAACAGGCTAATAAAGCTGACTAATCCAGCTGACTAATCCAGCTGACTAATACAACAGGCTAATACAGCAGACTAATACAACAGGGCTAATACAAAAGGCTAATACAACAGAATAATACAACAGGCTAATACAGCAGACTAATACAGCTGACTAATCCATCTGACTAATCCAGCTGACTAATACAACAGGCTAATACAACTGACTAATAATGCAGGATAATACAGCAGAATAATACAGCTGACTAATACAGATGACTAATACAGCAGACTAATACAGCAGACTAATACAGCAGACTAATACAACAGGCTGATACAACAGGCTAATACAACAGGCTAATACAACAGGCTAATACAGCTGACTAATATAACAGAATAATACAATAGACTAATACAACAGGCTAATACAACAGGCTAATACAACAGGCTAATACAGCTGACTAATACAACAGACTAATACAACAGGCTAATACAACTGACTAATACAACAGGCTAATACAACAGGCTAATACAACCGGCTAATACAACTGGCTAATACAACAGGCTAATACAACAGGCTAATACAACCGGCTAATACAACTGGCTAATACAGCTGACTAAGAAAGCTGACTAATACAACAGGCTAATACAACAGGCTAATACAACGGACTGATAAAGCAGGCTAATACAACAGGCTAATAAAGCTGACTAATCCAGCAGACTAATACAACAGGCTAATACAACTGGCTAATACAACTGGCTAATATAGCTGACTAATACAACAGGATAATACAGCAGACTAATAAAGCTGACTAATACAGCAGGATAATACAGAAGACGAATACAGCTGACTATCACAACAGGATAATTCAGCAGACTAATACAGCTGACTAACACAGCAGGATAATAAAACAGGCTAATACAACAGGGCTAATACAAAAGGCTAATACAACAGGCTAATACAACAGGCTAATACAACAGGCTAATACAGCAGACTAATACAGCTGACTAATACAACAGGGTAATATAACTGACTAATAATGCAGGATAATACAGCAGACTAATACAGCTGACGAATGCAGATGAATAATACAGCAGACTAATACAGCAGACTAATACAGCAGACTAATACAACAGGCTGATACAACAGGCTAATACAACAGGCTAATACAACAGGCTAATACAGCTGACTAATACAGCAGACTAATACAACAGGCTGATACAACAGGCTAATACGGCTGACTAATAAAGCTGACTAATACAACAGACTAATACAGCAGGCTAATACAACAGGCTAATACAACAGGCTAATACAGCTGACTAATACAACAGACTAATACAGCAGGCTAATACAACAGGCTAATACAACAGGCTAATACAGCTGACTAATACAACAGACTAATACAACAGGCTAATACAACTGACTAATACAACAGGCTAATACAACAGGCTAATACAACAGGCTAATACAACTGGCTAATACAACTGGCTAATACATCAGGCTAATACAACTGGCTAATACAGCTGACTAATAAAGCTGACTAATACAACAGGCTAATACAACAGGCTAATACAACGGACTAATAAAGCAGGCTAATACAACAGGCTAATACAACAGGCTAATACATCAGGCTAATACAACAGGCTAATACAACTGGCTAATACATCAGGCTAATACAACTGGCTAATACAGCTGGCTAATACATCAGGCTAATACAGCAGACTAATACAGCTGACTAATACAGCTGGATAATACAGCAGACTAATAAAGCTGACTAATACAGCAGGATAATACAGCAGACTAATACAGCTGACTAACACAGCAGGATAATACAGCAGATTAATATAGCTGACTAATACAACAGGATAATACAGCAGACTAATACAGCTGACTAACAGAGCAGGATAATACAGCAGATTAATACAGCTGACTAACACAGCAGGATAATACACCAGATTAATACAGCAGACTAATACAGCTGACTAACACAGCTGGCTAATACAGCTGACTAATACAGCATGCTTATACCATCTGTGATTGCTGCTGGACACCAACAGGTCTCACTACACACTGATCACTCTTGCTGCATGTGGTAAAAGGGAGAGGTAGAGACAGGGCAGGAGAGAGAGGGGGGAGAGGGAGAGGTAGAGACAGGGCAGGAGAGAGATGGGGGAGAGGGAGAGGTAGAGACAGGGCAGGAGAGAAATGGGGGAGAGGTAGCGATAGAGACAGGGCAGGAGAGAGAAGGGGGAGAGGGAGAGGTAGAGACAGGGCATTAGAGAAAGGGGGAGAGGTAGAGACAGGGCAGGAGAGAAAGGGGGAGAGGGAGAGGTAGAGACAGGGCAGGAGAGAAAGGGGGGAGAGAGAGAGACAGGGCAGGAGAGAAAGGGGGAGAGGTAGAGACAGGGCAGGAGAGAGAGTGGGGAGAGGGAGAGGTAGAGACAGGGCAGGAGAGAGAGGGGGAGAGGGAGAGGTAGAGACAGGGCAGGAGAGAAAGTGGGAGAGGGAGAGGTAGAGACAGGGCAGGAGAGAGAGGGGGAGAGGGAGAGGTAGAGACAGGGCAGGAGAGAGAGGGGGGAGAGGGAGAGGTAGAGACAGGGCAGGAGAGAAAGTGGGAGAGGGAGAGGTAGAGACAGGGCAGGAGAGAGAGGGGGAGAGGGAGAGGTAGAGACAGGGCAGGAGAGAGATGGGGGAGAGGTAGAGACAGTGCAGGAGAGAGAGGGGGAGAGGGAGCGATAGAGACAGGGCAGGAGAGAGAGGGGGAGAGGGAGCAATAGAGACAGGGCAGGTGAGAGAGGGGGAGAGGGAGCGATAGAGACAGGGCAGGAGAGAGAGGGGGAGAGGGAGCGATAGAGACAGGGCAGGAGAGAGATGGGGGAGAGGGAGCGATAGAGACAGGGCAGGTGAGAGAGGGGGAGAGGGAGAGGTAGAGACAGGGCAGGAGAGAGATGGGGGAGAGGGAGCGATAGAGACAGGGCAGGAGAGAGAGGGGGGAGAGGGAGAGGTAGAGACAGTGCAGGAGAGAAAGGGGGGAGAGAGAGAGACAGGGCAGGAGAGAAAGTGGGGAGAGGTAGAGACAGGGCAGGAGAGAGAGTGGGGAGAGGGAGAGGTAGAGACAGGGCAGGAGAGAGAGGGGGAGAGGGAGAGTTAGAGACAGTGCAGGAGAGAAAGGGGGGAGAGAGAGAGACAGGGCAGGAGAGAAAGGGGGGAGAGGTAGAGACAGGGCAGGAGAGAGAGTGGGGAGAGGGAGAGGTAGAGACAGGGCAGGAGAGAGAGGGGGGAGAGGGAGAGGTAGAGACAGGGCAGGGAGAGAGAGGGGGAGAGGGAGAGGTAGAGACAGGGCAGGAGAGAGATGGGGGAGAGGGAGCGATAGAGAAAGGGCAGGAGAGAGAGGGGGAGAGGGAGAGGTAGAGACGGGGCAGGAGAGAGAGGGGGAGAGGGAGAGGGAGAGGTAGAGACAGGGCAGGAGAGAGAGGGGGAGAGGGAGAGGGAGAGGTAGAGACAGTGCAGGAGAGAAAGGGGGAGAGGTAGAGACAGGGCAGGAGAGAAAGGGGGGAGAGGTAGAGACAGGGCAGGAGAGAGAGTGGGGAGGGAGAGGTAGAGACAGGGCAGGAGAGAGAGGGGGAGAGGGAGAGGTAGAGACGGGGCAGGAGAGAGATGGGGGAGAGGGAGCGATAGAGACAGGGCAGGAGAGAGAGGGGGGAGAGGGAGAGGTAGAGACAGTGCAGGAGAGAAAGGGGGCGAGGTAGAGGTAGAGACACGGCAGGAGAGAGATGGGGGAGAGGGAGCGATAGAGAGGGGGCAGGGGAGAGAAGGGGGAGAGGGAGAGTTAGACAGGGCAGGAGAGAGATGGGGGAGAGGGAGCGATAGAGACAGGGCAGGTGAGAGAGGGGGAGAGGGAGAGGTAGAGACAGGGCAGGAGAGAGATGGGGGAGAGGGAGCGATAGAGAGGGGGCAGGGGAGAGAGGGGGAGAGAGGGAGGGGGAGAGGGAGAGGTAGAGACAGGACAGGAGAGAGATGGGGGAGAGGGAGCGATAGAGACAGGGCAGGTGAGAGAGGGGGAGAGGGAGAGGTAGAGACAGGGCAGGAGAGAGATGGGGGAGAGGGAGCGATAGAGAGGGGGCAGGGGAGAGAGGGGGAGAGAGGGGGAGAGGGAGAGGTAGAGACAGGGCAGGAGAGAAAGGGGGGAGAGGGAGCGATAGAGACAGGGCAGGAGAGAAAGGGGGGAGAGGGAGAGGTAGAGACACGGCAGGAGAGAGATGGGGGAGAGGTAGCGATAGAGAGGGGGCAGGGGAGAGAAGGGGGAGAGAGGGGGAGAGGGAGAGGTAGAGACAGGGCAGGAGAGAAAGGGGGAGAGGGAGCGATAGAGACAGGGCAGGAGAGAAAGGGGGGAGAGGGAGAGGTAGAGACACGGCAGGAGAGAGATGGGGGAGAGGTAGCGATAGAGAGGGGGCAGGGGAGAGAAGGGGGAGAGATAAAGAGATTGATGCCTTAAAGCAAGAACAACACGTAACCACATCATTGAGGAATGTAGAAGAGTGAGATAGAGAGTGTAACCATAAAGGGCTGTACATAAACCAGGTTGTAGGTCTCATAAATCTGTCTGGTTGTAGTTCTCATAACTCTGATTGAGTTCTGATAACTCTGTCTGGTTGAATTATCATAACTCTGTCTAATTGAGTTCTGATAACTCTGTCTGGTTGAATTATCATAACTCTGTCTAATTGAGTTCTGATAACTCTGTCTGGTTGTAATTATCATAACTCTGTCTGGTTGTAGTTTTGATAACTCTGTCTGGTTGAGCTCTGATAACTCTGTCCTTAGAAGGACCAATTGGTATGTTTGGTACTTATTTGAAACATGCACACACACATGCACACATAAAGCACATTCAGAAAGTTCTCAGACCCATAGATTTGTTTCACATTTTGTTACGTTACAGCCTTCTTCAAAAACACATTCAATAGTTTTTTCTCATCTCATATATCTATACCCAATCCCCCACTAAGACAAAGCAAAAACTCATTTTTAGAAATGTTTGGAAGTTTCTAAAAAATGTAAAACTGAAATATAACATTTACATAAGTATTCAGAACCTTTACTCAGTACTTTGTTGAAGCACCTTTGGCAGCGACTACAGCCTTGAGTCTTCTTGGGTATGACGCTACAAGCGTTGAACACCTGTATTTGGGGAGTTTCTCCCATTATTCTCAGCTGATCCTCTCAAGATGTGTCAGTTTGGATGGGGAGCATCGCTGCACAGCTATTTTCATGTCTCTCCAGAGATCTTCGATCGGGTTCAAGTCCAGGCTCTGGCTGGGCCACTCAAGGACATTCAGAGACTTGTCCCAAAGCCACTCCTGCGTTGTCTTGGCTGTGTGCTTAGACTCATTGTCCTGGAAGGTGAACCCCAGTCTGAGGTCCAGAGCTCTCTGGAGCAGGTTTTCATCAATGATCTCTCTGTACTTTTCTCTGTTCATCTTTCCCTTGTTCCTGACTAGGGAAAGATGAACAGACTCAGTCCCTGCCACTGAAAAACATCACCACCACCATGCTTCACCGTAGGGATGGTGCCATGTTTCCTCCAGACGTGACGCTTGGCATTCAGGTCTAAGAGTTCAATCTTGGTTTCATCAAATCAGAGAATCTGAGAGTCCTTTAGGTGACTTTTGGCAAACTCCAAGTGGGCTGTCATGTGGTGTTTACTGAGGAGTGGCTTCCGTCTAGCCACTCTACTATAATTGTTTTTTAATATTTGGAAAAAATATCTGAAAACCTGGATTCGCTTTGTCATTTTGTGTTATTGTGTGTAGATTGATTAGGATCCATTTTAGAATATTTATATAATATAATAAAGTGATGAGAAAGAGAAGGGATCAGAACACAAACACCAAACAGACATGAATCATGTCACCAATAAACATTCAACGAACACACAGCCAAACAGCCAAACAATTTGTTTAAATGAATTTACATAAAGGCAGACACACACATAAACTAATACATAATGGGACATGTTAATGAATGATGTAGTGTTCCCTTGGCTGAGTAAGAAGTCCTTTGAAAACAAGAAAGACAGAAAGAGAGAGAGAGAGAGAGAAAGGGGGAGATAATGGGGGAGAGTTAGAGATATATAGAGAGAGAATGGGGGAGAGAGAGAGAGAGAAAGGGGGAGAGATAGAGAGAGAGAGAATGGGGGAGAGATAGAGAGAGAGAGAAAACGGGGGAGAGATAGAGAGAGAGAATGGGGGAGAGATAGGGAGAGAGAGAGAAAGGGGGAGAGAGAGAGAGAGAATGGGGGAGAGAGAGAGAGAGAGAGAGAGAGAATGGGAGAGAGATAGAGAGAGAGAGAGAGAGAGAGAGAGAGAGAGAGAGAGAGAGAGAGAGAGAGAGAGAGAGAGAGAGAGAGGGGGAGAAATAGAGAGAGAGAGAGAGAGAGAGAGAGAGAGAGAGAGAGAGAGAAGCATAAAGCACATTCTGCAAGACATTGTGCTACATAAAAAAAGACACATAAATGGCAAAGGTGTAATAGGGACACGTTTCTAATAGGGACATGTTTCTAAAAAGGACATGTTTCTAATAAGGACATGTTTCTAAAAAGGACATGTTTAGTTTCTAATAATGACATGTTTCTAAAAAGGACATGCCTAGTTTAATCTGTTAACACCAACATGCTGTGATTCACAGAGCCACTATTAGTGTCTAACTCACAGAGCTTAGACTTGCATCCCTGATAATACCCCCCTCTCTCTCCCTCTCTCTCTCTATTTCTCTCTCTACCTACCTACCCCCATCTCCATCTCTTTCTCCCATTTGTCTTCTCCCACCTACTCCCCCCTTCTCTCTCTCTCTATCGTTCCCATTCTCTCTCCCACATCTCTTTCCATCCATCTCCTTCTCCCTCTCTCCCTCTCTCCCTCTCTCCCTCTCTCCCTCTCTCCCTCTCTCTCTCCCCTACCAGACATCAGAGAGACATTAAGCAGAGATGATGCATTAGTAGGTGTGAGATGTTACATCCAGTCTGTATGGGAACACACTCTCTCAGATATAGTTTTAGTTATAATTCTTACACTCTGTCATGGAGGATCTCCTTGCCTGTCACTTAAAAAAGCCAGCAAAGTGAAGAGCAATAATTTAAATAGTAAAGGAATAACATGACAACTTTCCATGACAGTGTAGGTGATTTCAGACACTCCACATTTGATATGGTTTATTATTAGTCCTGTTGTCATTGTTGTCGTGTTGTGGTGTTAAGTACTTCTGGAGGAGCTCAACAACGTTTTGTTTGCGGTGACTCACGACTCACTGAACATGATACTAACCCAGGACTTGTGAATGAACAAAACGAAGGAAATACAGTTTTTTTCCAACTGCTTACACACAAAATCTTTTCATGTCACACGATTTTTGAAATCTCTCACTCAAAGTGCGAAACTACACACCAAATATCCAAAACCATAAGCTATTTCTCAGCCTTCGACTCAGTTGTCAATTGCATGAAACACTTTTTTCAAAACACTACACACAATTCTCCACCTAAAACACAGAAATCTAACAGGAAGTGACTTGCTTTCCTTTTCCAAACACAACCAATCAAAATGCTACACTTATTCACCAGGTCACACACACACCCCTCACATGTGCAAACACTAATAGCTTAACTAATCACTAACTAATCACTGCTTTACTGTAGTATAGGCCTATAAATAGGTCAAAGGTCAGATTACCTGTTTTGAACAATGGATGCCAACAATGGACAGAGAGCAAGATGAGTAGGAGGGCGAGGACGAGGAAGAAGAGGACAAGGGCAAAGAAGAGAAGGAAGGAGAGCCATCTCTGATGAGATTAGGGCAACACTTGTTGATCATGTGATCAACCACGGTTTGACCATGAGAGAGGCTGGACTGAGAGTCCAGCCTAACTTGATTCGATTTACAGTGGCGTCCATAATTCGAACCTTCAGAAATGAGAACACGTATGTAACGATCTAATGACTATTTTAGCGGTACGGTAATGTACAGCCGCTTCTCCAGGCAATGGCGGACGCATGTGGGGACATAGAGGTTGGATACGCCATGCTAGGAGATACTTCCCTCCATGTGGGGACATAGAGGTTGCCTCTGTCCATGGTTGGATAGGCCAGGACGCTAGGAGATACTTCCCTCCATGTGGGGACATAGAGGTTGCCTCTGTCCAAGGTTGGATAGGCCAGGACGCTAGGAGATACTTCCCTCCATGTGGGGACATAGAGGTTGCCTCTGTCCAAGGTAGTCACGCCATGCTAGGAGATACTTCCCTCCATGTGGGGACATAGAGGTTGCCTCTGTCCAAGGTAGACACGCCATGCTAGGAGATACTTCCCTCCATGTGGGGACATAGAGGTTACCTCTGTCCAAGGTTGGATACGCCATGCTAGGAGATACTTCTCTCCATGTGGGGACATAGAGGTTGCCTCTGTCCAAGGTTGGATAGGCCAGGATGCTAGGAGATACTTCCCTCCATGTGGGGACATAGAGGTTTCCTCTGTCCAAGGTAGACACGCCATGCTAGGAGATACTTCCCTCCATGTGGGGACATAGAGGTTACCTCTGTCCAAGGTTGGATACGCCATGCTAGGAGATACTTCTCTCCATGTGGGGACATAGGGTTGCCTCTGTCCAAGGTTGGATATGTAGGAGATACTTCCCTCCATGTGGGGACATAGAGGTTTCCTCTGTCCAAGGTTGGATACGCCATGCTAGGAGATACTTCCCTCCATGTGGGGACATAGAGGTTTCCTCTGTCCAAGGTTGGATACGCCATGCTAGGAGATACTTCCCTCCATGTGGGGACATAGAGGTTGCCTCTGTCCAAGGTTGGATAGGCCAAGATGCTAGGAGATACTTCCCTACATGTGGGGACATAGAGGTTGCCTCTGTCCAAGGTTGGATAGGCCAGGACGCTAGGAGATACTTCCCTCCACATGGGGACATAGAGGTTGCCTCTGTCCATGGTAGACACGCCATGCTAGGAGATACTTCCCTCCATGTGGGGACATAGAGGTTGCCTCTGTCCAAGGTTGGATAGGCCAAGATGCTAGGAGATACTTCCCTACATGTGGGGACATAGAGGTTGCCTCTGTCCAAGGTTGGATAGGCCAGGACGCTAGGAGATACTTCCCTCCATGTGGGGACATAGAGGTTGTCTCTGTCCAAGGTTGGATACGCAACGCTAGGAGATACTTCCCTCCATGTGGGGACATAGAGGTTGCGTCTGTCCATGGTTGGATACGCCACGCTAGGAGATACTTCCCTCCATGTGGGGACATAGAGGTTGCCTCTGTCCATGGTTGGATACGCCATGCTAGGAGATACTTCCCTCCATGTGGGGACATAGAGGTTGCCTCTGTCCATGGTTGGATACGCCAGGATGCTAGGAGATACTTCCCTCCATGTGGGGACATAGAAGTTGCCTCTGTCCATGGTTGGATACGCCAGGACGCTAGGAGATACTTCCCTCCATGTGGGGACATAGAGGTTGTCTCTGTCCAAGGTTGGATACGCCATGCTAGGAGATACTTCCCTCCATGTGGGGACATAGAGGTTGCCTCTGTCCAAGGTTGGATAGGCCAGGACGCTAGGAGATACTTCCCTCCATGTGGGGACATAGAGGTTGCCTCTGTCCAAGGTAGACACGCCATGCTAGGAGATACTTCCCTCCATGTGGGGACATAGAGGTTGCCTCTGTCCAAGGTTGGATACGCCATGCTAGGAGATACTTCTCTCCATGTGGGGACATAGAGGTTGCCTCTGTCCAAGGTTGGATAGGCCAGGACGCTAGGAGATACTTCCCTCCATGTGGGGACATAGAGGTTGCCTCTGTCCAAGGTTGGATAGGCCATGCTAGGAGATACTTCCCTCCATGTGGGGACATAGAGGTTGTCTCTGTCCAAGGTTGGATACGCAACGCTAGGAGATACTTCCCTCCATGTGGGGACATAGAGGTTGCGTCTGTCCATGGTTGGATACGCCACGCTAGGAGATACTTCCCTCCATGTGGGGACATAGAGGTTGCCTCTGTCCATGGTTGGATACGCCATGCTAGGAGATACTTCCCTCCATGTGGGGACATAGAGGTTGCCTCTGTCCATGGTTGGATACGCCAGGATGCTAGGAGATACTTCCCTACATGTGGGGACATAGAGGTTGCCTCTGTCCATGGTTGGATACGCCAGGACGCTAGGAGATAATTCCCTCCATGTGGGGACATAGAGGTTGCCTCTGTCCAAGGTTGGATACACCATGCTAGGAGATACTTCCTTCCATGTGGGGACATAGAGGTTGTCTCTGTCCAAGGTTGGATACGCCATGCTAGCAGATACTTCCCTCCATGTGGGGACATAGAAGTTGCCTCTGTCCAAGGTTGGATAGGCCAGGACGCTAGGAGATACTTCCCTCCATGTGGGGACATAGAGGTTGCCTCTGTCCAAGGTTGGATAGGCCAGGACGCTAGGAGATACTTCCCTCCATGTGGGGACATAGAGGTTGTCTCTGTCCAAGGTTGGATACGCCATGCTAGGAGATACTTCCCTCCATGTGGGGACATAGAGGTTGCCTCTGTCCAAGGTTGGATAGGCCAGGACGCTAGGATATACTTCCCTCCATGTGGGGACATAGAGGTTGCCTCTGTCCAAGGTAGACACGCCATGCTAGGAGATACTTCCCTCCATGTGGGGACATAGAGGTTGCCTCTGTCCAAGGTTGGATACGCCATGCTAGGAGATACTTCTCTCCATGTGGGGACATAGAGGTTGCCTCTGTCCAAGGTTGGATAGGCCAGGACGCTAGGAGATACTTCCCTC